>NW_009935327.1:24026-42131 GCF_000696875.1 Nestor notabilis | reverse complement strand
CCATGTTCTAAATACCCAACCCCCTGACTATTATACCGTTGTTCTAACCATTTATTAATCTGCCAAATACGTCTAGCTTTAAGGTCCTCCCCTTCATCCTGGAGAATCGATGAAAAAACTATCTGAGCTCCAGAGCCCCTAACCACCTCTCCCAGGACTCTGTAGTCCTTCTTCATGCTCTCCAGGCTACTGCTATCTATATCAGTAGCCCCTACATGGACCACTAGAAGGGGTTATTGTCAGTGGGGCTTACCAGGCCAGGCAGCCTTTCTGCAACATCTCTGATCTGAGCCCCTGGCAGGCAACACACCTCCCTCGAGACCGGGTCAGGTCGACAGATGGGTGCCTCTGTGCCTTTCAAAGTAGAGTCCCCAAATGAAGTCAGTACTAATTTTATTACTGAATTCACCATCACCAGTATTTTAATCACAAGTGTTTTGCAAGGTCACTCAGACACCATTTCCCATTAATTTCACATAAATATTTGGGTGAACAAAGATGCTAGAGTGAACAGACATTTCAAGATCATCATTATACTATCCCAATTAAAGTGTCATATATCCTAACAAAATACGGAACAATTACAAGTTTATCACTTTCAACAAAATAAAGCAATCTAAGTATTTATTGCAAATTACTGTCAAGAAAAGAGGAGTAGATTTTCTGATAAACAACAAAAGAATCCAAAGCAATAACAAAACAAACCCAACAAAAAAACCCAAAACCAAGAAAAAAACGTCCACACTTTCATTATTCACAATTGATTTTATAGACTATATGTAAAAGGAAAAGATACTTCCTGGGAAAGCAAAATAAGTCTCAATTTTACATCACTATTTTGATGTTCCTTCTGGAGAGCACTGAGATGAAAGGCAGCTAAGAGAAGAAAGGGAAACCATGTAGGTGAAAACCTCACAGTCTTTTACAAGCAATCACATTTTGTTTATAAAGGTTTCTTTCTGCAGCTGGAAAAGTATTGAGCTAAACCCCTAACCTTATTGAAACAGATTCAAGAGATTATGAATACCAATCTCTAAGGAATCAACAAGCATACATGGGATTTCTGTTTGAACAATGATCTAATCTGTGCTTTTATTACGTACTATTGGTAAAATCCTGGCTGTGCTGAAGTCGTTGATAAAACAATATGATTTTGCTCCACTTTAATTATATTTCCCTTTCAAAGTATACATGATCATTCTGGAGTGCTGAGGCTGCTAGAGTTTGGCTCATATTCTGTAAATTATACTACCCTAAATTAGTAGAGGTAAGATTTCTCATTTATTTTTACTGATTCTGTAATAAAGGACCGGAAGAAAACTGAATGCATCTTATCTGGGAGATAATTGTGATGCTTTCCTCAGGTAATGCAGCACTTTAGTAATACAAAAATGTCACTGAACTCTCTGTGAATCACCATAATGTAATAAGGCAAGATTTCTTTGGTCTTTATGTCATTCATTTTCTATATTTGGTTTACCAAAAAGTTATAGCAGAATTCTAAATCCTTAAGATCTATATAAAAAACTTATAATGGGGGTGAACAGAAAGAAGGACCCCAAAACGTCCCATTCTGAGGGACATAAAGAAGTTTCCCATACAAAAATAATTTTAAAGCCTGAAAGAGACAGATCTGTCCTCTCTGTAAATCACTTCCTTTCCCACAGAGATAAAACTTCTCATAATCGAGGCAGAATTCTTTGGTTTGCCAATTCATTATTCTGGTGTTTTGAAATGTCAAACAGGTATTTACTTCCCAGTTATATGTATCACTGTAAATGCTTTATAGCATATGAATATATGCTTTAAACTTCAGGATGTGTTTATATCCACTGATCAAATGAAGTCTTGCTAGCAGCTGTGTTCTTTCACAGAGATGAAAATTTCATGATATATTCAAATTATAAACCATTGCAAAGTCTTTTTGAGATTAACAGGTCCATAAAAACATAACACAATATCAGACCACTGGTCAACCATGACATTGGTACCTAAAGCCACTATCCTTATGACAACTGCCTGTAAAAATAATACAGGTCACATCAATGTCTTCAGTAGCTAGTGACGTTGTTTATTCCACCACAGGTGCCAGGGTGGATCCAGTCCAGCCCAGGAAGAATGAACTGGCATAGACAGAATGACAGACATTAGGCATAAGTACTTTTTATATCAAGCCTTTGGCAAGTTACTTGTTGGAAAAATCTGTTCTCATGAACACAATCCAAAATCTGCAAGTTGTGCTACTAAGGCATATGATAACTTCTACTATCCAGGGATATGCTAATACATACCATCCTGGGATATGCCAAAGCATTGCCAGGATAATGGCTCATTCCAGATGCCAGTCAAGGTCCTTTTTGACAGCCTTAGGGCATTTCAGTATAAAAGCAGTTTTGACTGGGTTGTTCAGAGCAGAGGAATTTTTTTTCCCCATCAGAAACTGTAAATAAACTTTGAATGAAAAGAGAATGGAACGTTGTACAATTCCCCTCATTCACTATAACTTATAATTATGCATTTACTGTTCCTGTTTTGATTTTTTTTTAATCTCCCCACATGTTGATCTAATATAAAAAGCTCTTTTTTCACATTATTTATAGGCCATGGACAGGGGACGAAAGTAACAAACACAAACATAATGGAAGAAGTGAGAAGAAATGGCAGAAAAAAGGCTTTGTAGATTGTGTAGTTTCAGAACACTAAAGTAAGAGCTTTATTACATCTGGAAATGAGATTAAATATGATTTGCTGCTATACATGGCCAATTTTTCAGTGAAGTCTTGAAGTTTGTGGGATGCTGCATTCACAAAGTATTAACCAGTTCTCATTTATTAGTTTATGTACCAGATGAATTATTTAATGTGTGCCTAAAGCTAAGGCGAGTTTAATTTCTAATGGTAAAACATCATACTGATAACACAACTATATTTTTGGATTCCAACTAATTTAATTAATTATTTATTTTAAAATTTAATTTATGCAAAGAGCTAAAAATGCACAGTGTTGCTGGGAATGAAAAGAAAAGGTCAAGGAACTGCATGCTTTTCATGGAAAACTGATTACAAAATGTTTTGTGTTTCATTTTACATGGGATTTATTCACAGTTGTGAAAGTCATAAATGAGAAATGTGGTCCCCCAGAACCACTCAGCTGATAGACATTCATTCAGGTCCAGAGAGAAATCTGTGAAAAGAAAAAAGGTAACCATGAAAGCCAAAGATCCTGTAGGAGGTTTAACCAGTACATTAACTAGTAATTGCCCTTAATGAAATGTAATTAGCGTCACTTAATATTCATCAGATAATATTATGTATTAGAGCAATGCTAATATTACTTAATATTAATGAAGATGAATTATTAACAATTGGAATAACTTAAAAGAACGTTAAGGTGATTTTTTCATTATTTAAAAATTTTTACATCAAAATAACATATTTTATTAAAACACACAGTACTTCTGGGCTGTCCTGAGCTGCTTTTATGACACCCCTTTTATGACTTATATAATACATTAATATTGTGTCAGAAGACCAGTTGCTTACTCTGCTAAGTTAACTAGATACAAATAAACTAGTTCAGTTTTTGGACATACTAGCTTGCATTCTGAAAGCATGAGGTCTATGGAAATTTTTTTTAAGTCTAATTAAAATGATTGCAGGAAAAGGCTAATGAGTCTGGGATTAGGTTACCAGTTCTGAGTAATGTACTCCATAAAAAATCAATTTACCTTACAATCAGCTGTGACTTTTATATCTACCTTTCATATACATTTCTCAAGAAATGTAACTTTGAATGTCCACATAATGCAAACAAGGACCTTAGGCCATGAATGGTTGAATGACCTTCATCAGGAAGTCTAGGAAGAAGCAAGGACTACAAAACCTTCCCCAATTTTGATGCTAGCACCTCACTCCTTGGTCATTTTTCTTCTTCCTAATTTGTTTGGGTTGGAACAAAAGTCTGTCAGAGAAACTGTGTTGCCCACATGGTATAAGATTTCAGACTAGATGGCCTTTTTGTCCTTGACAGCCAGGAATGTCAAGGGAGCTATGAAAATATAGTACAGACTTAATACCAGAGTTTTTGAATATAGTTTTTACATTTATACTTTCATTAGAAGATGGAAAAAAAATATTAAAAAATCAAGGGATCATACAAACAAAAGTTCCTTATATCAGTCCTATTGACCTTGTTCTTGCTTCTTGTCAGTTTCCCGCATTATATAGTGAATTCTTACATATATCTCCTGGAAATAGAAATCTTCACAGAGATACAGCGTGAAGGAGAAACATTTAATGGGCTACATTACAACAAACTCTATTGATCTGCTTTCTTTTACTTGTAGGCATGATTGAGGGCTCAAGTAATTGAATTTTCTTCTTGTAGTCTGACATTTTATTTTCCAAATTTTTTACTTTTTTCCCTTTGTTCTTGAGACATGTTAAACAAACAGAGCTGAGAGTGAAGCAGGAGCAGCCCAGGCAAGGAAAGCAGTCTAAGCAAGGAGACCTGAATTCCCACCTTTTCCTTACTGATAATTTGGACTGGCATTGGCACTAAAATCCTGAGTCTTTCTATGGAGTTGATTCCTTTACCTTGGAAATTAATCCTGATTATCACCTCTCTCTCTCACAATCTCCATAATTTTTAAAGAGCTAAATTTGCACTTAAGTTAAACCTCACGGTAGTAAATCTAGATATCTTTCAGAAATTATAAAAACACAATTTTCTATGACTATCCAGGAGTCACTTATCATCCTGTTACAAAGACCTTAAGCCAGAAATCCTAGACAGTTTAATGAAGTAATTTTGGAAAATCATAATATCTCAAGAGTATCTTATTCTCTATGTAGTCCATTGACAGAGGACATGATTGAAGGTACAGAGGTAGGTCAGTTATTACCTTATCAAAAATCCCTTTTATCACTGCTGAGGATTTATAATCAACTAAGAGACATGCAGCTGTCAGGATGTGGCCAGGAACACATGCAATGCAGGGCTGCGCAGAATACAAATGATTATATAAGATCGATCAGATTATTTTTATAAGATCAATCAGGTGATTTGTCCTTGCACTTGGCTATTCAGAGAGTGTGTCTACAGCCTCTGTTGACCCTACCAAGTCCTTCTTGCTTCATCTTTTTTTTGATCCATCTCTTCTCTAAAGCAGATTTTAGGACCCAAGACACAAAATTCATAGTCAATGTGAGTCTTGCAAGTATTATTCACATATAAAAGAGCCTACTAAATCAGTATGCAAAGAACGGAAAGTATAAATAAATGGGAATAATTAATAAATCTTATTTGTTCCATCTCTCTTCCCCTTTTTTTCTCTCTGGCTTTCTATTCCGTTCCTTTTTCTTTCTGCTTTTCTTGTTATTATGAAGTAGTTATAAGGCAATGTTTATCAGTGCATAATACAGATATGCTAGAAAGAAAATAAGAATGCCCTTCTAAGTCATTATGAAAATTACTTAGATGATTCTCATATAAAGAAAGTAGGTGTGATTGTTAGGTGCTTTTGGTTTTTTTGCTTTGTTTCTGCAATTTTGTATGTTCCAGCACAAGCCTCTTGTCTTATGATGCCCTCAGGTGCCTTGGTGAAGTGTTTGTGAAATAATCTAGGAGAAAATCTTGGTGAAACTTATGCTGCAGTGATACTGACAAAGTGATCACACATGGTGACGGTAAAGGGGTGTGTATTATTCTTTGGATTACATTCTTGCATTCTCTTCAAAACTGATTTTGCAGTATGAAAAGGGATTTCCATTAAACTCATAGCATTGCTGTTATTACCCTGGATTAATGACTTACTGATAGTGGAACCAGAGGACTGGGGCAGAAGTTTTTAAGGAGAAGCGTGGGTCTTTGCAACAGACGGAAGGAAAATTACCTGCTTGCAGGAGTCCTTTATTTCGCTTTTTATTTCAGTCCATAAATGTGAATAATTTGCTTGGTAAAACAAATAAAAGGGTACTTTTTTTTTGCCAAACGCTAATTACTTTAAAAATATATTCAATCTTTCTGAGGAATTTATTCAGAATCAGACATGGGTTTGCCTCAGTGCACATGGGAAAAATAAAAAGAAGCATATCCTGTCGCTTTTGTGTCCGATTTATTAAATTTTGTCATTAGACAAAGAAGGAAGAAAAGTGTAATTTAACTTTTCTAGTATATCCCTATAGTCAAATTGTGCACAGGAACCTTAACACAGAAACTAATTTGTTTGGTCAACAATTCTGTATTACTCTACCTCTCACTGAACACAATGAAAAACTATACTATTTCATAGCGGATTACAAATGAACTGTTTTATATACAGGTTTTACTGTATTGGGAAATGTATTTATAGACCCCATTTGTTCTGTGACTTGCAACCTACTTAGTTCTTTTAAGCCTAACAGGACAAATTTTTTATCTCTTTTAAATGCCTTGAAATCAAAGTAACTTTGTTTTCATGATACAATAACTCTACTCTGTTGTCTCGCTTAGACTTAAACGATTTCTAAGAAACAATTTTTCATCCTTTCTTATTATTGAACTGACCTCACAATAGCAACATAATAGTTTCCCACATGATAACTCTGCTGTTCTCTTTCTTAGACATCCTGGCAGTATTTTATTCTTCTGTCTCTCTGCTTTAAATCTGAAGGTACCCTATCAAAGCCCATTCAAATTTATCTCTAATTTTATTCTAAATTCTTTCCAGAAACTTAGCACAGCTAAATTTCCTGCAAAAATAGCTGCAGAAAGTAAACACATTTCAGAAAATTAAGAAATTTTTTTCAACAAAAAAGGTGCATATCTTTGGTGACATGTCTTCTGATGCAGCTTTATCTTTTCTCTTTTTACTTTTTCCTCCTTTTTCCAGATTTTAGTACTGTACTTATTACCTTGTACCTGAGAAATCGTGTATAAGAAACAGAACAATATGAAATTCATATTTTACAATGCTCCTAATCTAGGAGATCACAAGACCAATAGGATTTAAAGTTAAGCTCACACAGAAGTGTTTTCATGAGTTAGTATCATGCTAGGGTAACAGTATGGATTGCATTTTTAGCATTTCCATAGGTAAATGGCACTGAGGGGAATGCTACAGGATATTAGATACATTTAAATCAGAAACTACTTCCTTTTCATTTTGGTGGAAAGACTTACGACAATATTGAAAATGAAACTGTATCCTCTGTATTTATTTAATCCAAAAGCTAATAAAGGAACTAATTTCCTAAAATAATAAGACTGGGAGTAGATAAAGTCTTATAACCAGTCAGTAAATCTCTTTCAAGTGGAGGATGGGCATGTTTTAGGGATGATCCTGATGAGAAGTTTTGTTAGTATGGTGAACCTTCTCTATCAGTCTCCAGGCTTGTAAGCCTTGCTTTGTTGGTTAAGAGCATGTGTATGCACAAGGGCAATAGCATGACATTGATTTTTTTTTAGGCGCTCCTCTTCAAAATCAATGGAAAACTGTGTTTAAAAATTGAAGGTATGTTATGGCACTAGAATGCAATATCTTATGACCTGATCTAAAAGACCCCCAGGTTAAGTTTCATCATCTAGACTTTAGACATCCAGCCAAACAAGCTATTTTGACTCTTCTGTGATCAATGTAAAGAAATAGATACCGGGGTTTTTTGTTGTTTTGGTTTTGTTTTGTTTTGTTTTTTTAAATGTGAAATATGATTTATCCTTTGTATCCAGGCTGACAGCAGTGAGGGAAACATTCAGTTAACCATTTCCTCTGTTCATATGTAAATATTTCAGTCTGCAAGTTGTTCTCTTTTATCAGCTTCTCAGCAAGTACTTGAATCCATACAAATTCCATCTTTCTTCCAGTACACTACTGCTTCTTATTAAAATATTTTTATACCCTAAAAACAATGCAAATATAAGCCACAAGTAAAAATAAAGTGTACAGTGAATCAAAATCCATCCTAAGAACTGTCTCTCAATAGAAGTCCCATCTCTCCATAAATTCTCATTTTCCAGTACCATGTAGTATACAGAAGAAATGCAGGCACAGAGCTGTTTTGTAATATTTTTTGATATTTTCTAGTGCTTCCTTGTCTTATATGAAAATGTACTAAGAAACAAACACTAAAGTGACACAGTGGTCCTTTGTATTTGACCCACTGCCAATACTAAACAAATTGCTTCCAGCTTCTCAGCCTTTTCCTCTGGAAAGCCCAGTAGATTTATTTACATTCTTTTTTTAATCCAGCGTGTACAGACTGCCTTCACCAGAAGGAGAAAATAATAATAATTTACTCATACCAGCAATCCAGATGTTGATATTAATTTTCAAGTGGGGTGATAAATTGACTGGCACAAGAAGAAGGTAAAGAGATGAACTAGTTGTACCAGTCCTCTCTTTGACTGAGAGTAAAATGTCTGACAATATTAGTTAAGATTAATACATCTGAAAGCATGCTGGAAATCCCAATTACAACTGAAGACATATTATAATTAAGTGGTTTATTATTATTGCTTAAATAATGCCTAATAACTCCAACAGCGATTTCAGCCCTGGTACATTATCTTCATGTACATAGCAGATGCACATAGCAGAAGAGAGTCTCTGCCCTTAAAAGCTTATAATCTAAGTAGACAAACAAACGAAGTCTGGGAGGAAGGAAAAGATGCACAAAGAGATTAAGGGTGAAACTCTAGTCCTAGTAAAAGAAATGGAAGCTTCACTACAGCTTTAAATGATACTAGGTTTTCAACCTTAAAAGTTTTCCCAAGACACACAGGAAACCTGTGTCTGAGCTTGGAATTGGACCTTAGTCTCTACAAGAACCTTTCCTGAATTTAATAGAAATCTGTTCTACAAATCATTATCATACCATATGCAAATTCTTTGGACTTTCTGACTTCTGAACTAAGTACACAGGGTAATTTCTTTTTCTTCGTATGGTATAAAAAAATAAACTAAATCACACAAAAAAAGACAAAGCTAGATTATCAGCCTCAGAAGGATATTTAAGGATATCTGTCTCATACATGTTTAATGAGTCTTAGACTCCTAAGTGCCTGTATCATTTCAATGAGAGGGGACTTGGGTATTTTTAAAACAGTATGTCAGTGCAACAAAACAAAACCACGGAATTGTCACATTTGATCATCAGCCTCTCTTTCTGTATTGTCCTTCTTCTATTCTAAGGAAAAAGGTTAGTAGTGACTTACCACTTGAGCAAAATTAAAAAATATAATCCCTTTCTTTCATGCCTTCACCCCTCCACATGTGATAGGAAGAAGACATAATTCAGCAGTGTCCCTTTAAAATGCCTTTGATTCTTGCATATAACTTCTCCCGGGTTTTAGTGCCATATTGTAATGTTAAAGTGTAAAACTCTGCATCTGCTGAGGCATTTGGCTGGAAAAGCAAGCATGTCAACGGCTGTCCCTAGCTGCCATCACACATATGGATTTTCTGTGTTCAGCTCTGCCATCTGGTAGTTAGACCTAAATTCACTCCTTGTTGAATAAGGACTATCTACCATATCATACTTCATTCTATATGCTATCCCTTTTCATAGCCTTGTTTTATGACATTTTATATAGTGTTTGTGTGTCCCGTATGTGTGAAAATCTTGAAAGTGTTCAGAAATATTGAGAAAACACTTTTTCTCTGGGTATCCCCCAGCCAAACATGCACACATACCTGTGTGTGTACATGTGTGCACACACACACACACAGAGGCACACAAATAGAGCTGCCTTCTCCAGTGGAAGAACAACAGGAAATTCTGCTTGAAAACACGATGCTGTAAATATAATTTCTAGTGCTGTTGATTAGAACTTGGAAATGAGCATAACAACCTATAAACAGAAACCAGTGTCATTTGAGAAGGACCACTTAACAGTGTAATGAGGATGTGGGTTAATATCCCTTCCAGTCTCTTTTTCCTACTTGTGACATCTTTAGTCGTACCTTAATCTGGTGACATTTTCTTCCCTCATTACTGTTTTGTTACAGGATTAAAGCACTGGGATTTTATGGCTTCCTACCAGAGCAGGTGCAGCTGTGTTGTTTTGACTTTTTCAGTCTTTAAATGTCTTAGCCATCTTTCCTTTTGCTTGACAGCCTCTGCCTATGTCTTCCACTTGTATCAGGTTTTAGGATGAATTGCTGGGTCAGTGAAGTATACATATTATTGAAAAGTTTAAAATCTTGGAGTCACAACACCTGAGAAAAGTTGGAGCTCTCTATTAATTTAAAAAACAAGGGCTAGGACAAGGCTACTTTGCTCCTAGAACCAAAAAAGGGATGAGATGAACTCAGATCTCTGCTGGTGCCAAGGCTCACGCATTGCTAGGACTCAGGTACTGTTACTGTCAATTTTTCTTTCTGATGTGTTAGGATTTGTCCTGGTTACTTGTGACAAATTCCTTTTAAATATTCTAGTTCTTAATCATCTGTGACATCTTGTGCTAGCAAGAGGTGGCTGATGGAAAGCTTTGGTAAGAATGGATAGAAAGGAGTGGAATGGTATCTGTTGATATCGCAAAACCCTTCAAATCTGAGAAATCTCTGTCTGTTTAAAACAAATTTTCTATTGTTTTTAACATTTTTCCTGGAAGGCATTAGTCTGAGATAGTTACTACATTTCAGAAAATAGATTAGTAGTTAGAGCTAGCTCTTCAGTACACCACATTTGACATGCTTTTCACTTCCAGTGAATGTAGGCTAGGATAGGTATAAACCATTATTATGAGGCCATGGATTTTGAAAAGCTTTTGGATTTATATCATGGTGTCTTAAAATTCTGTGTCATAATCGGATTCTCACTGTCCCTTCTCTTAACCCAGCCATTTCTTCCAAACCTGAACATGTGTTCTGTCTTTAGTTTGATTTCAGCCATCTAAAGTCAGGCACTCACAAATGAGGTGGGTTTGGCCTAATAGAGAGATGAAGAGGGTGATTCATGTCCCTAACCATGGATGTTTAGGTCATTTTTGGTGGCTGCAATGTACCTGAGACATCCATATCATTCTAGAACACATGCAGTGAAGCTGCTTCTGAAGTGTCAGGCAAGATAACTCAGCAAATCTTAAAGGACATTCTGTTTAGGCACCTGAATCTCACTCCTACTGTTACCTGATAAAAGTGATTCAGCTTTTCTAAGAGATGAGTTTCAATAGCATACTCTATTGTTCTGTTAAGTGACCTTCAGAACCAACACAAAAGTAACAATGCAAGATAAAATTAATGATCACAGCTTCTGAGTGACATGTAAATGAGTCTTTTAACCATAATGTATAATTGGCTGTGGAAATATTCTAGTGCTGTTCTAGGAATGTTAAGTTACCCAAGATATTAACACACAGTTGTCCAATATGACTCAGAACTTGTTGTAGACTGATGCTTCTCTGGAGTTGCAGTTGGATACTAGGATCTCAGGGCATCTCAGATGTCCATAAATACTGAAGAGCAGAATCTCATCCTAAGAAAATCGTGACGGAAGTAGATACCTTCAGAAAACAACCCATCTGATGCAGTCTGATACTACAGGAAGACAGAAATGGTATGTTGAAAGTACCTTATTATTTCCAGGCTTTCCTGAAGTTAAACCTGTGGAATTAGATGAGTTGAATACCATCCCATTGTTAGGTTAACCTTGAGCAACTGTGAGATATGGGAACAAACAAATAAAAAACAAACAAACAAACAAACAAAAGACCTGGCCAGATGTCAAGAAAGTATGTTGCAGCTGTGAGCTCTTATGAAGTCAGTACAGATGTCCCAAAAGAAATGATGGAAGTAATTGAGCTTTAAAAAAATAAAAAATGGATGCATTAAGGCCTTTGAAGTTATAATGCAAGAGAAAATCATGTGTTGGTGTGAATGAGTCAGAAAAATAACTTGATATACCTTTTACACTGTCCTATTTTCCTTTATATTATAGCTTCTTTTTATTTTCTTTTTTTTATTTTGCTCACATCCCACCCTTTCCCCAGGCACTTTGATGTCTTCCATTGCATATGTGGCTCTTCATTGCTTCCCTTATTTGCATTTATTTATCTTCTGGTGACTACATCACTACACAATGAAACAAAATTATTGAACCTTGAAACAGTTCTAGATTGCAAAGATGACACCATGTTCAATTCACATTTGAAATAAAACCTAATCAAATATTATGAGAAGATATGTATCAAATCAACCTCCCAAGAATGTTTGCATTACAGACTTAATTTTTCAAGATTGTGTTCACATAATAAATGTCCAGCCAAGTTCATGTCCAGTGCAACTTGTACCAAAGTCATTTAAGTTACATTAAGAATTAAATGAAACCTATTTATGCATTAAAAGATAGTTCAATACAACTATTAGATTTATCTTTTGTAAGGTTAGAGATAGAATGCAGGTATTTTTGTAGTATTAAATGAAACCAAATATTGTTTAGTTTACTAAGCAATAAACCATCTATTTTTTTTTTAAATGTCAATAAGCAAATTAAACAAATTTATGAATTATATGTAGAAGTTTTGGAGGTGCTTTTGGCTTTGTTTTTTTTCTGACCAAATTCAATCAATCAATCAATCAATCCATTACTGATCAGAATAGATGCTGAAAATGCATATCTAATCTTAATATGTAATTAAGACCTAAAGCAACAGGAAAACCTAAAATTCTAAAAGCTGCACTCTCTAATCCTCATCCTCAGTAACTGCTTTAATGAAAAACAATGAAACTTTAACTTTGTCCCTCAATTTACACTTCTTACCAGCTGCTTCTGTTTTTTGGACCTTCTGAATTCTGAACCTTGCCTCTGCATCTTCAGGTCCCATTTACAAAGGGGGGGGGGGGAATAGTTCTGCCTCACACAGGCAGTCTAATAGCAAAATTCAGTCAATCGACTCCTTAAATTACTGAGGACCTTACCAAATCTAACCCACAACAACAACAACAAAAAATAAACAGAAGAACTCTTTCTCTTACAGCTTTCTTCCCTTTTTTTTTTTTTTTAGAGATGACATTTGGGATGAGAGGTTATATATCACATCATGGAGTGGGGTTATCACGGCTGTTGTCTCTTCCCAGTAGAAGGTAAGTGTGCATTCCTGGGGATAAGCATTCAAAACGGCTAACAAAGTTCTGCAACCATGCCAGCAACAGCTCAGGCAGCTGACACAGAAAGAATAGGCTTGGAAGTTTGTGATTTAATCTTTTATGAGTTGGATACTATCACATTTTCAAATAAAACCATCAGTCTTCCTGATAAAGCTCTGAATAACCTGATTTGACCTCACAGCTGATGCTGGTTAGAGCAGAAGGTTGGGCTACATGGACTCCATAATTCAAACGTGAATTATCCTGTGATCCTATAATCTTATGATATGACAAAGTGCACACCAAGCAGCTTTAAGACAGTTGCATGTACTACAGAGACCCAAAAGGAAAGGGACTATGCATGACTAAAAGGAAAGGGACTATGCATGACTAAGAATTAAGAGTTGAAAATACTGTCACTGGGATCCCAGCACAGCATTGTCGGATGGGGCTGAAGCTGGCCTGTAGCAGTTCCTAAGGGAACCTCAGCATCTATTTTTGCTTTTGACTGGCTATGATTCAGATTCTTTCAGCTCTCATCACAGATTTGCTGTTAACTAATGAGATGTACCCATAAGTACTGCAGTTGAAAGGTGCAGGACCTGTGGTGGCCACTTCTAGTAATGGTAGCTGTTCTTCTTCCTACTCTGCCTCCCCCAGAACTTTGTATGACATGGACAAGTTGTATCTGCTTTACCTGTTTTATGAGCTGAGACGTAAAAAGGGTAAGAGCTGTCAAAAATATAGCAATATCGTCAGAGACAGAATATCCTTCAAGAGTCTGCCATAGAAAACCTCCTCTGTATATGACATTCAGTCAGTTCAAAGCATCTTAGCAGAAAAGCTAAACTTCTATGAGGATCAGGGCCTGGGTTTCAGGCAAACAGGGGAGAGGGAAGCAGAATAAAGAATTGGGGTGGAAAGCAGATCTGAGGTCCCTGAAACAATGGTCTATTGTTCCCATGTTTTCTGAAATGCTTTGCCCCCTTTTCCACTGGGCACCCCACACACATCCAAATTCCTACACAAATTTGGTGCTAAGCTTTATGAATTATCAGTGCAGAAAGAGGAGACATTTCCCAAATGTTTCATACCCCCAACAGTGTGCTGCCCAGACAGTTGTCTGCTTTGTCTACACTTAGATGCTGAGCTCTGACTCACAGCTAGAATACTTGCAAGTGTTCAGCAAGCTAGTAAATAACACCCTGTCTGTGCTGGGCTGTGATTTCTCTGGCTTAATTAGAGCAGAGGCAAAGCAAGGCAACATCCAGTATATTATGAGTTGCTTAGACAAATTCTGCATATAACCTAAAAGGTGCAGTTTGAACATACACTCAAACACTTCACAGCTGTCTTAACTTATTATATGTTTATAAATAGCAGAGGTAAATAGTAGACTGGAATATGTTTCAGCATTCAGGCTTTTCAAATGCTTGCATAGCCATTTATGCACTTCTTGTAGACAGTCTTAAAAAATAGCAAGGTGAAGATTTAAGCAGTCAGTGCCTCTCTAAGCAAACGCAGGATGCCAAGGACTCACTTCAGTGGAGAAAAGGGCATTGTTGAGAGTGAATCACTTGTGAATCATCATTGTGAACTTTTCCAGGAATGTCAGTTCGGTCATTGCAATGTGAACTTCAGAGCATAGATTTTATATGAATAGGACTGTCATAAATAAATCATAGGAAAATGTAATGAGAAAACATGTAGCACGATGTAAAGCAAACGTCTATATGGAACATCAACAGAACTTAATAATTCAATTCAGTGAAGGTCTGTGTAAGGAAAAGCCAGTGATCTGTGTGCTCTGTACTATGGGACTTGAAGGATCATGTGAATTTATTGCAAGTTAATATAGTATTCAAATTCACATGCATATGTCATTGATAAACGGTACTTCAGAATCCAAGTAAATAAATAAATAAATAATGCAGCTCATTATCAACTTGTTCCTAGAATGTGAGATGCCCTGAGATCAAGAGTAGGTGTAGATATTCAATACATCTCAAGGTCTTACCTAAATAAACATGATGAGCATGGTTTGACACATCCCTGAATTTGAAGGCTGCAGGGATTCTTGAGGTTGCAACAGTGAAGAAGGACTGGTAAGAGTAGTTTATACTTCTGGTATTAACACTGACTTCTTTAATCAAGTCCTAGACACCAGATTTTTGGGGCTCCCTATCTACAGCTAGATTTTGAGAAAGAACTGGTTCTCCAGACTGTGCAAAGCTGAACTCCTTTAAAAATTTGCTCTAACCCATGGCCCATGCTCCATTCCTTTTTTTTTTTTTTTCCTTTAAATATAAACCTGTTAAGAGCACCCTGATACAAATTCTATGGGAAAGAAGAGAAAACTGTTACCTTCTCTATCTATTTCTAGCCAATTTAGACTAAACTTTTGTTCAGGGAGTAGTACATGGCTGAATGTGTGTTTGACTTATGTACTCAGGATATTTGTCTGCTGTTAACAGTGCATAGGGCAAATTTGTCTCTTTTGAGAGACTTCCTGTTTAAAAGCAGCATAACTCAAAAAAAGCAACAAGCAAATAAAATAATCTCTCAAGCCCATTGTAGAGACCCAAAGACAAATTGGCATATGAAAATAATGTCTATCAAATTTGAAGCAGAAATAGTTCTGCTACTGATGAAAACCAAATGTACTGAGATTAGTAAGGCAAAACCAGTATCCCATCATTCTCTACCAATCTGTGTACTTTGACAAGAAAAGCTCTCTACCTTCCATTTTGTGGGTGAAAAAAGATCAATGGCATTTCATAACTTATTCCTGCGTCACATGTTGAACCAAATGCTCTATTAGGAACGTAAGAAAAGCATTTTTTTCTAGCATTAATACAATTAAATTTTTATTTCCACTTCTGCAATTACACGATAACAAAGTCTTAACTTTGAAATAAATTAAAGGCAAGATTAGGTTTCCTGAGCAATGACATCTATTGATATGACCTATGAAGTCTGAGACATCAAAATGAGAATGACAAAATATGACATACAATTTATATAAAATCTAAAGTCTTCCAGAGTGTTGCCTAGAGACCTAGCCACTAGTAATCTCTCCAGACATTGAAAATAGGACTAATATACAAGAATGACTATGTAAGGCAAACAAGAAAGTTTGTGAGTTGTCAAGTTCTGATTTGGCTGTTGAGTCTTTATCTGATTTTAATTAAAAAAAAAAAATGTTGCAAAGAACACAAATTTAAAAAAAAAATAAAGTGAGGAATAGGTTGGGGTTGCTAGTTTAGTTTCTCATTATATTCTAGCTTACTATCTGCATTTTCATATACACATATTTTGACTTTTCTCTGTGTCATATCTCTAGCAGAAGATCCCTGTGCAATAACAGAAGAAAAGGGGGTGGGAGGGGGAAGAAATCACTTCTAAGTGAGAACAGGGAAATAGAGTCTGACTCTGAATAACCTGAACCTATCTGACAGTTAATCAGTTTATGTCTGTCTGTCTATTGGCTTTTACACACTGTCGCTTGTATTAAAAAAAAATCCAAATGTAGACCTACTTCAGCATTAGTCTTGTCTTCAAAGGCAAGCATAATCCTTTCAACTGCTGAGCTAAAAGCAACCCCTAATTGCAATTAAGTGCTGTAACAGTGGCGGGTACTTTTAGAAAGCATTGGAACAGTATTTTGAAGTATTATATGCATCATATCTTGAAAGAAAAGGAAATCCTATTTAACTTCAGAGCTTAGTAAGGATCTGAATGTGCTGTAGAAGCTCTGAGCTCTAGCGCTGACCTTGGAAAAGTCATCTCATCTCTCCATGCCTTGATTACCCATTTAGAAAATGGGAAGTATAATATGTCTTTCCTACCTACTTACAGTGTTGACTTTCTGGGCAGAGATGATGTCCTGCTGAGTGCATGTATCTCCAACCACAGCAAGGCCACAATTACTACAGAAGTTTTGATGAGGCAGTGTGGATTAATAACCACAAAATTCATCATAGAGATGCTGCTAATAATTCCATTATAGTTTTTGTTTTATTTCTAAAGGGGATCCTTGTTTCCTTTTCCTTTCTGATGTTTTAGGTAAACTCTGACTTCAGCAGTTGCTTTTTTCCTGTCTAGTTTCAATTTGTTGTTCTCAGGAGAGGAGGAATGACATGAGGTTAAGCAATGCATGGACAAATGTTTTCTGTATCCCATTACAAGTTGACTATGTTCTCAATTGAATTTTGTGAACACTTTTCTTTCATGGTTTGTAAATTTCTTCAAGTGTTAGGGAACCCCCAGTGCTCCCTGAACTTGTTCTTATTCTGATTTACATTTTCATGCTCTTTAAAGGCTCAGGGCACTGCAGAAGTGTTCAATAACATACCAAGTAACACAACAACCCAGTGAAGTCCATGAGTACCATAGATGTACTTTGACATACAGAAGATTTGTTGCAAACCCTACAGAAAAATGGAAGGACCTACATCTCTTCCTCATGGTCTCCCAGGCAGTAAACATTGTTTAAAAAAAGTTTGCAAATACATGTCACTTTAAGGCCCCTAAATAGCTGTGATGAGTTCAGACATTTCTGATGGAAATTAAGAACTTTAGGCTATGTTAAGTCATAATGTTCCCATTATTACAATGCTAGTTTAATGTCTAGCTATAGAGAAGGTACACATCAGTATTGTTCTCTAAATCAACTGTTATGAGGTAGTGACATTGAATGAAATGTGGGTTCTTCTAGGAACAGATTAATGCAAATTAATTTAGGTACCAAACAGACTTTCCTAAATCACAGCTAATGACCTTGTGCTGTTTACACACCCCCTGGGGAGACAAAATCCATCTGAGACCTCTGGTATGGTCTATGTTTTCCCATTCAGTACAGGGAAAGCATAAGGTAAGTAGTTTCCTAATGTAGGCACTGCCATTAAAAGCCTCCAGTAAATTGGGATGAATATTGCTTAACATGTTGAGAACAACGCTGATTAAATAAGTACAGATTCAAAGCTGAAACTGCCCTGTGAGATTGAAGCCTTTTCCTCTCCTCTCCTCTCCTCTCCTCTCCT
>NW_009935327.1:0-23979 GCF_000696875.1 Nestor notabilis | reverse complement strand
TGACGTTGAAGCCTTTTCCTCTCCTCTCCTCTCCTCTCCTCTCCTTTCTTCACATTGTTTTTGAGAAAAATAAAATTACACTGAATATGATAAGATTTGCCATACTGTATTTTTAATTTCTAGGTCCATATATAGATAAAAACATCAGGAAAAATATGAAAAAATATACTGACATGGCCATGCTCCACTGTTAAAAAGCAGCATGTTGCAAAGGAACACTCCAGTTTCAGGAAGTGCTCCGAGATACTTATTTTCTCTTGTGGAGACACTAAAAGTTTAAAAACATGAGTGCCCAAGCAATTCTTTTTTAATATAACTGCAGAGGGATAAATGAAGAAAATGAGCAGAGGCAATAAGTATGCTGTTTGGGTTATTCACACACTTCTGTTTCCCATTCTGTGATTATCTACAGAGCCTCTCAAGCTGAACCTAGTTTGTGCCTAGGCTTTTTGCCTTGGAATAATTTGTCAGACGACAGCCTTCCAACTCTTGTCCTCCTCCTTGGTACCCTGCCTCAGTAGCCAGCCAGTGATCGGCAGCTGCTAGCATAACTCCAGACCACACAACTATCACGCTGCATTGCAAACAGAGTCGGAGACCACATGCCAGAACGCAAGAACAGCCAAGTGGCAAGGAGACAAATAATGTTGCCCCCACTGAAAAGGATAAATTAGCAGAGTCTTATTCTTCTGTTTCTGCCAATTTCCAGGGATGAAGCCAAGTGACAGCAAACTTGGCATGTATCTATCAACAGGAACATGTCTGCAGCAGCGCCAAGCTTTAGAGCCATCCCTCCTGCCATTTCTTAGATGTTGAGAGTGGTGCAGAAATAAAGGCCAGGACCTGAGTCATAGTCTAGTACATAGTCTAGTGCAAGGAATAATCTAAAACTTAGTAAAAATCTGCATTAAAATAAGCATAACCTATAAAACCACCATATACTTTTAAAATAAGGCTGCTGAGCACCCTCAAGTAAAGTGGAGGAAACTCAGGTGTGGATTTCATTCACCTAATTAAAGGAATTAAGAGACACCTGAAGATCTCTCTGCAATTAGGATAGATAAACACATCAGAAAGGTGTCTCAAACCACCTGAATCATTCTGCTTCCCTGTTCCTTTACCCATGTAACACTGGAGGATATGCTTCCAGTTGCTTTTTCTGTCAAAAAACATACTAACATACCTCTGTTGATTACACACTGAGTTGTAACAAGCAGTCTGTTGCAGTTCATTTGACATATTTATTAACTTCAATATTTAACTCTCAATAGTATTTGGGTAGTTAATTCCACTCACTTCAAGAGACTTGTCCAAAGTTACCTAGAGACACATGGCAAATCCACTAAAGTGACGAGTTTGTAGCTCTCTCTTTTTTTTTATCCACAATAAGTGCTTACAGCATGCTTTTAAGTTGCCAGGGATACTTTCAAGTATCACATTTGGTCAGAACACAGGCCAGCCTCCAACAGGAATCTGTATTACTGATCATTGAAGTTCAGCCACTTTTCAGCCCACCTGTCTGTCCACTTACTAGCCCATACTTCATTAGTTTGTGTATGACATTAACATAAGATAGTGTAAAAAACCTAAGACAAAGAATATCCACTGGACTCATACGTGTCCAGTTTGTTTACATATTCTGTGATCTCATCCTCCTCGTTGTCTGCTCCTAGGTATTATTCCAGGCATTCCCACTGCTCTGCTACATCAAAGGCAAGTCCTCCTCCTTCCCCATCAATCCAGTCTGCCCTTCCTAAAGAGCCTGTGTCCATCCACAGCAGCACCTGAGACGTGTGAACTCTTCCACCATGTCTCTATGATCGTAATGACACTATAGCCCTGCAACTGCACATGGCCCTCTCATTCCTCCTGCTTGTTGCCCATGCTACATGCTTTAGTGTACAGACATTCAGAGAGGCACCCAGACTGATTTACCCAAAGAGACATGAAGATCTTTACCCATAATGTTGTACCCCTCACACTTCCTTATTTGTGTGCATACGATTAAGGTACACCACACATAGACTTATTTTGCTCATTTGTCCTTTCCAAATCACCCTGCATGCTTTCCTTGCCAAACAAGACCTCTTTGATCGTGAGTCTTCATCCTCCCTTGCAAGTCTCCTTAATATGTCCCTCATGTACATCTCCCAAGCTCCACAGATATCAGAGCATACACATGAAAGTCTCTAAGAGGTTATAGAAAATAAAAACCCAAGTTGTTTAGCAATCATAATTATTCAGAAGTTGGGTTAATTAGGTTAATACTCTCAATGAAAGCAAGTGCTCTTTCTTGAAGGTGTGACATCTTGCTATTTCTGTCAGCCACTACTCCCTCACTACACCCTCCATGGACTGGCATAGAAACTCAGCTGCCCTTCCATTTACCTGTTAAATGTCTAGCATTTTCTTCTGCTGAACTCACTACCTGCTGTGTGCTTGGTGTTGTTTCCTGCTGTCTACTCCACCTGTCCACTTTATTCTTTTATTTCCTCCTTAAATGTTAACATGGCACAGATGGGCACTTACTGCCTGTGACTTTCTAATGGAGTTGTTGAATGTTAATAATACTTTGAAATTTAAAAAGAAAAAGACAGCCACTAAAACACCAAAGAAAATAAAGGTATGCATCCAACATATCCATCTGTCTGTAGAGAATACTATGAAATAGCTCATTAGAGAGTTCTCTGTAGACAATGAAAAAAATTGTAAATTATTACTTTTTCATATCTGAGAACGAAAATAAATTTGCCATGTGCATGAACACATAGCTTAAAAATGAAGGTAACAAGTAAAGAGTCTTCAGGGGTAAAAGAAGTCAGTTCTTTCACGTTAGCAGAAAAATAGCCAAGGCATTAACAATCAGACATTCCCAAATTTTTGCTCCTTTGGAGGGCCCTGTCATTTTCATGTTATCATCCATTCAGAGAGCAGATGCAGCTGCTGGCATACTCACAGCTGCCTCATCTCTCTAGATGTGTCCCTGTTCTTGCTTAATAAAAACTTCTGTCTGGTTCAGCACTACCTCCTGTCTCCTTTGCTCATCTGAAACTGCCTTATGCCAAAGGGGACGAAGAGATATCCACCAGGATATTTTAGACAGCCGAATGGCTGTGGTTGCTCTAGTTTGCAACCATGAGGTCCCTATGAGAAAATGCAGCTGCTACCCTGAATGAGCTGCCACTGGAAGGTCAGTTCTACCCTCCAACCTTAAACAATCCAGAAAATTAAGGGTTTGAAAAAAATACTTGTCTCCTTAACGGTTGAGGAGGTTTCACCTCGAAGTTTTATACCAATATATGAAAGCAGACTGATATTCCAGGTTTGTTCAAGGTACCATACATTTATGTTTATTCTGTTGAACAGAATCCTGAGCACCTTGGCATGGCCAATATACCCGTACCTTCATCTTACCCAGTGTTTTGATGATCTAGATACAGGAAACCGGGGCATGGTTGTCTCTACTTTTGTGTTTGGGAGTCACAAAAGCAAAAGAAAGAAGAATGCAGTATTGCCAACACTAAGTATTCAACAATACTGAATAAAAAATCATGCTATTTGAAAATAAAATCAATAAATAGTGAAATACTAGGCTCTTTTATTTGTTAGCTCATATTTGTATTGTGACAATTGGCCTTTCACATCTATTTTCAGCTGCTGTAACAGTTAATAGCAACCCTCTCTTCCTTCCCTTTGTCCTTCCATTTGCTCCCTTCCTCCATTCCTTCCTTCTCCCTTCTCACTTCCCTTTCTCCCTAAATTTAAGAATGAGGAGAGCCCAGCAGTATGATGCTAATCTGCAGCTTTCAGGAATTCATCAGTGCCCTGTTTTCCTCTAGTATTTCTATACAACTTTGGATAAATTGTTTCAGTTCTTATTTGCTCATCTACAAAATGTGAATAATGTATAGACAGGCTCTATAGAAGTATTCTGGAAAATCATCAATTCAAAAATAAAGGTAACTCAACTGTAAAATCAGAATAATATCTGGAATTAACAGCCAAGCTACCTTTAATACAGCCATGTCATGCAGCCCTGCTTATAAATACACTGTTTGACATCTTAAAACTACTTTTTATCCATTTAATTTCTACAAAGCTATTATTTTTCAACTGCAAAAATCAGAAAACTAGCATCTATATTTTAATTTTAAGCTGAAATCTAGTTTTATTAAATCCCTTTTTATGTTTTCTATTAGTTTATTTACTTTAAATTCTATTCTTGTATTTAACACCATCTATCACTGGTGTATGGACTGAAATCATATTCCTCTCTGAGCTTTCAGATGGTTAAGCCAAATTCCTTCAGCTTAAAACTTTTTTTTATTTGACAACTTATTTCTTGTAGTGTTTCTGCACTTTTCTGAAAAAAAGTGACCAGCATAGAATGTGAACATCCAAATAAAACTAGTCAAGCATATAGTATTTAGAATCTTTTGCCTGGTAAATAGGAGGCTAAGATTACATTAATCTCTTTCACAGATGAATCACACTGATTATTCATAGATACTTTATGAACTGTTAATATATTAAGTCTTCCCCTTCTTCTATCAGTTCTAATTGATTGGCTTCCAGTTTATAGAATAATTATCGGTTCTAATCCCCAAGTACATTTTGTAGACCTCAATTCCACAGTACTTTTCATCTATGTCTCAATATCATTGACCTGTTTTATCACAGTCCTTCATTCATGTTGACGCTGCCTCAAAATTTCCTTCATCAGAAAAGCCAATGGACATTCATCCCATTTAACTTGAGTCATCCAAAAATCAACATGTGTTCCTAGTCACTCTTCCTGTCCAACACAGACTTTAAATGATATTAGACATATGTGCAATATTCACAAGTAATCTAAAGCTTGTGACTGAAGGCAGCCAATATGAACGTACGTAATGCTGCTCCATAACTCTTCATTGACTGTAACCTTAGGTAATTACAATAGATTTGCAGATGACTTCTGAATGTTTAAAGTGAGTTGAACTGAACTTTATTCTATTAACTTCTATTAACAGAGTCACATTTCTGAGGTAAAAATCACAAATAGAAATATTCATAATATTAGGCAATAGGCCTGTCCTTGAGTAGCTGATGAAATAAGAGTTCCCATTCAACACAATTTCTCATTGCTTTATTGTGGATACTGTACTCTTTTGAATATTGTTTGGAATTCTTCAGTGTCATTTAGCTGAAAATTTAGCTGGTTAAATTAGATTTACTTGAAAAAATCTGTATAAAGCATGCAATAAGAACTATGATTTGTTTCTGTAAACAAGAGGCTTTTTGTATTTCATTTGTACAGTATTTAGCCCACTGACTTCTAATGCTTAACTCCTCTAAACATTTGTGCAATCCTAATCCTCATTTGAAGCTTTTACTCATTAATATTTCATGGTTTATACAGGGGAGATGCAAGACCTAGTCAGCACCTAGAATTAAGGAAGTTCTTTTTCTATAGAGATCTGCAAATCATCCTAGTTGCACTAATGGATTTGGTTCAAAATATACTGTTTGATGAATAGGGCAATTCCACTGAATAATTTATTCAAGTGCCTGTAGGTGAATTCATCTCACCTGATTTAAGGCACTTACCTGATGTGTCTAAATGAGAAGTGAATATTACTCCATACTCATGAAGAGAAAGGTAGGCAACTCTTAGAATAATTTAGACCATTTTAGACTTTAATTACTTACTTCAGTACTTACAGGACTTTTCTTGCATCGTTAACTTCAGGGATAGCTTTGAGTGATTAAGTTTCTAAAGTTTTCTAATGTGAATTGAAGCTTATAAAGTGAGAAAAATCATATTTTTATACAATTAGTAGTGTAATCAGGGTAATTTGAGGACAGATACACCCTACCTATCTGGAGTATACACTTCATGCTTCAAAATGCATATCTTATGCACGAAATCATTAAGTATAGAGGGCTGGAACAAGATTTTCACAGGGGAAAGTCTGACTATGTCTATGGAAGGGTTATTGTACCTTTCTCTGAAACATCTGGCGCTGGCCAATATTAGCAACAGAAGACTGGACTAGATGGACTGCAGGTCTGATATGGTGTGGCAGTTCCTATGTTTCTGTGTTCTTCCTCCACCTGGCGCAAGGGCAAATCTGTCATGTATAATGAGGAAATCTTTATTCAGGTCCCCGGGTAAGACTGTAGAGTTGGCAATTAAAAAATCATCTTTTGAAAAACTCACAGAATTTTACCTCTTTTACTGAGAAAATGTATATTACCTGTACTGAAATTTCCCTAATTCTTTCCTTATTTGTAGCTGAGTAATATTACCACAGATAAATGAAGAAAATGGCTACTATTATTCTATATTATTTTTATTATTGTCATGCAGTCACAGAGTAGACTTCATTGTCTATGTGCTGTAGTAGCATTAGAAGATTCTTTTGTGTCTTAAAGCTAGCATCCAGATTAACTTCCTCTGGTCTTAGAACCCTAACTGTAATTCCTAAATGAAGTGATTAGTTGTCTTGCAAGCACTGTTACTGATGCAGAAAAATAAGGACTTCTGGATGAAGGCTTATGTGTGAACATCACCCACCCCAACCCTCTGATAGTACATTTTTGTCTTCACGGACAAAAAAGGTACCCATGTATGACTATAAACTAAAATTAAGTGTCTTTTTTAAGTAAATGATATTAAAAAGGATTAATTCGGGTTTCATAATCTAATCATGGTGGAAGACAAAAATCTTGAAACCAATAAAGTAATACAAAGAACCTACAATAAAACCTTGTGTATGATTTGGCAGGTAGTGATCTCAGTACACAAACAGCATGAGTATTCTGTAATTTTTAGTTCTCAAGAAGTGAAACATAGTTTTAAGAATACTGTGAACATTTTTCCCTGTCCCTTTGGATTGCACTTGTAATTACTTGTAAACCAATTTGGTGAAAAATGACACAGGAAAATGTGACATTTTGTGCCTAGGAAAATATCTGTTGCCTAATTATAGGTATTTATTACTGTTTGAGATGTCCCAGAGTACCTGTTGATGTTCCAAAAGGAGCAGTGCTCCTGCTGGCGCTTTATCATATCCACCATTCCCATGGACATGTGTCAGAAAACTTGGATCACAATTTTAGCAACTCTGCCTGAGGTTCTTGTAGTTTCAATTTTTGTTTTTCACAGTCTCTTACCATAACTATGTCTGCTGCAATTTTTGTGAACAGGTTACCAATTAAAAGCTAGATGGAAGTATTCTGACTTTGTCACTTAACAGAGTTATTTGAGGCATACAGTCATCCTAGTTTCCCATTACATTCTATGGCGAGAAAAAAAGAAGGCACCTGCAGATGCTGTGTCAGATCTAAAATAAGCTGAATTGTCTTTTAGAGGTGCTTATTTCTTCCTTCCATTGACAGGAGAAAGAACACAGCTGAACAGGAGCCTAAATTTAGTGCTCCCTGGAAGCAAATGGGGTATTAGGAAGGATAAATCTGGCTGTAACAGTTGGATCGTAAGGTCAAGTGCGAAAACTCATCACCCTGCTGGAAACAGTGAAATGGAATTACACTTCTTCAGTATATTGTTCCCTCTTCCTCTCACCTTCTGTGTGAGTGTGTGCCTGATCACTTTCTCTTACGTTACCTGGTTTTCTGTCTTAGCTATTTGCATCCCTAACAGATACTGCTGAATAGAAGTAAATTTTAGTGGTGACAGTCCAGTATCTTGCACTGGATCTTAAATACCAAAGCTGGAGTACAATACAGGCTGAGCAAGGGTCTGTGGTAAGCAGTAATAACAAACAAACAAATAAAAAACCTTAGTGATAGCAGTGGAATGGATTATTCAAACAAATATGTAAACTTGGGTTTTGAAAGAGATGATGAAATAACCAAAATACTCCAGACCAAACTCAACTGAATTCCAATTAAGAAAGTATTTATATTGCCATGAGTTTTGTCTGGAGAGAAGGAAAAGGGTGCTCAGAAGGACATAGTGTTCAGTCAATATCACTGTTTCAAAAAGCTGACAGAATACAGGGAATAGAAATGCAAGGTCATTAGCAAATGGAGGACTATAATAACTGGATTGTGATTCTTGATCAAAACTGAAGTCTTTTTACCATCACTGCTGTTGTTCCTTTGATTCACAATGGGAATGGGACTTTGTTTTCTGTGTGTCAAATAAAAATAAAAAAAGAAAAGATAAAGACCTAATAAAATAAGAAGTAACATATGGAGTGTGGCTCTGGCTGCATAAAGATTGTGGATTTTATTATTTGTTGAAATGGAAATGTCAATGTAATCTCATGGGCTGATGCCATGGAAATTCCATTGGATTTTCCATATTGGTGATGAATTTATACAAGCTTCTTGGATTATAAACCTGAAGCACAATATTAACCCATTACATTGTCGGTCTGATATTTACTAGCTTTCAATACTACGCTAACATTAAAACACTGGGTTTGTGTATACAGCTGGATTATTGAGAAAAAGAAGCATTCTCAATCAGTCATTCCTTCTACAATTACTTCATGGTTTGTCAAAATGCAGAGCCTTCTTTGAGAGGAGAAGGTAGCCCCTAACCCACTGAGACTGAAAATGCGCTCTTCCAGTTCTCAGTCCCTTTATCAGGTACTCTCTGGCACACCTCAACTTCCAGTAAACATTTTTTCTTTCTTTTTTGTTTTTTTGAGGGAGGGTGCCTTTCAGCTTTCAGTTATTTATGTATTTATTGATCAGTTTATATTGCATACAAGGTTTGTGAAAGAAACCCGCTTATATATGCATGTGAGTACAGATGGGGGCGTAAGTTTTCAGGTTGCCTTTAGAGTGAAGAAATGTTGCAGATGTTGAAGAAGCACAGTGTTCTCACATAACAGTTCAATACTGCAGAATAAATCCCATTCAGGAGTGGCACTTATCTCTCACAACTTTTATAATCTTATTCAAATTATGTGTGCATTCTCCCTTGATACTCAATAGAAGTTAGAAACCACAATAAAGAGATTCAAATTTTAAGGTTAGACCCCTGTTTTAAACTGACAAAAATCTTCCTGTGGACATTCCTTTCTCTTGTTATTGGCAATGAAAGGACTCTTTATCACTACCTCAGACTTAGCAACTGAAATATAAATAGGTAATCCTGAAAATTAAGGAGTGAACAACAAATCAATTTGTGCCTTTAATGTAAAACATACTAAAAGAAACAAACTAAACTAAACTAAACAAACTAAAAGAAACACAGATTGTTGATATAATTGCCTAAAATGTTCCATGTCACTAGTGCAATGGTAGAATTTGGAGAAATACACAGTAAACACAAGTCTTATTATTTATGCCAGACTAAAACATGTTCAAATGTGTTATTGGATCATCATATTATAAGAACAGAATAAAATTGGAAAGCGTAATGTGAGGAGACAAGAAGAGAGAAGTAAAGGTAATCTAGTAAAAGAAAGCACACACTGATTAAAGTTAAAAGATTGGAGTCAAATAAGTAACCTTAAGGGAATGTGAGTCACAGGAGAAGAAATAGAAGAAAAAGACAACTGAATTGCTAAGGTAGACTTCTATAGGGCCTTGAAGATAGGACCTGAGAATGTCAACGTAAATAAAGAAGCTACACCAAGCTTTGTAAGAACAGAATATTGATGAAATGGAGATGGCATAACCGGCCCTGTAAAGCTAGAGAACAAGTTAACCCTCAGCCTCTTAAGCATCTTATATAAGCAGGCATGCAGGGCATGAATAGAACCAAGACACTGGAGGGGAGGGAGTTTCAGCAGCAAGTATCTGTGACGACCACAACATTAAGTAAAAGATTTGGAAAGGAAAGCATGTTATTCAAGGTGTTGTAACCCACAACAGAAATAGAAAGGGTGGGATGCAAATATTTATGAAGAATAAAGGGAACCAAAGTTGAATTACTGAATCATTTTTGACTTCACTACTAAAGAAAATAATGGATTTCCCCTTGTCTCTCTTCCCCACCTGGACAGTTTTAATGCAGAAAGATGAAAGACAGAATTCTTACAACCCTGCTTCATAAGAGAGTATGCCAGCTTTCCCCAGGACCTGTCATAAAGAGACAGCTTTTACCATACCAGGGCTTTTCTAGTCCACAAAATTCCTCATAGAACAATATTCACCCTACCTATCCCCGCTACAATTAAATTTTAGGCAAAAAAAGGTAACCTTGTAAAATAAATGTTAAAGTAAACAGTTCAAGGGGAAATGGAAGGAGGTTTTCGACATCCAGGCAGAAATATCTTCCACCTGTGTTAAGGCATCTGAGTCAGTGCTTAATGATACACATTCATGAAAAAGTTATACACTAGTGTAGGTAAATAAGACCCATTTTAATTTTTTTAATTGGCTCATCTGAGAGACAGGGACTACATTTCAACACGTTTGTGGACTTTACAGCCAACTATAGTGCCTAAAAAGCATTACTAGCATGTTTAGGTAAGGAAATTGCTGATGTAACTATTGGTGTTCCTGGTTATGTCTAAAAAATACCATTTAGACCGATACCTCTGGAAATACGAAAGCAGCTACAGAAAGGCAAGGTGATCTTTCTAATTCCACAAAGTACTGTAGTGTTACCATCAGAATACACACGAGCCTTGGACTCTAACCACTTAACAGCATTCCCTGACCTAGATCATTTACACCTTAAAATTGGTAGATTTTGTTTCATCCAATACCCTTGCAAATGTTTTATTCTAATTACTTTTGAAAGTTCTTTTTGTTTTTCCATTCCAAGGCTGTTTCTGACTGTGTGACAGACTAGAACTTTGGATTGAAAATTCAGTATTTGTAATTCAAATTCCAAGTGAAGGTTTTAATGCTGAATACTTGTGAAAATCATTTAAAAGGCCTGTAGAGTTAAACAATGTAGATTTTTTCCCATTTGTGGTGAACCGACTGTAGAGATACTATTCATTTAAGATCTGGAGATGATATTAATATGGTGCTTATGCATAAAACTCACAACAGGCACATATTTTTGTAAATTCAGCATTTAGTTATCTCTTATTCATTAACAAGAAGCAAAGCAAACATCTCCCCCTTATATTCATGCCCCGAGCTAAGCAGGGGGAATGGAAAAGGTTTTTAGAATTACAAATAGAACCTTTAAATTGTAGAAACTTGCTAATTTCATTTATGAAAAGCATTGCAGAACTTCTGCTTTCTCTCCCAGTTGTTATTCAAATCACAGTCCCAAGCTAAAACAAAATAAAACAAAACAAAACCCCAAAAAACAGACAGAAAGAAAGAAAAAAAAAAAAAAAAGGGGGGAAACCCAACGGGGGGGCAGGGAGAGAGAGGTTTTCATGTCGGAAAGAGAAAAGAAATAATCCTGCCAGGAATTCAGTGAGTTTTTCTTTTCTGAGATCAGGCAGAAATACTGCATATTCAATTATGTAAATTGAAGCAAAACATAGGTGGCTGAAAAATAAAAAAAGAAAAGTGGGGGGAAGAATTGGAGAAAATATAGAAAGAGTTATGAACTAAGTTTTCAAAAATACATACATGGAAAATATGAGTATTCACCCATGTATTTTTGAAGTAAAATACACATTTAAATGTGTAAATTGTGAATGTATGTTTTCAAATATTAAAGATTTATCTTTCCAACAGGCCTCCACAGTATTTGAAACCCTAAATATAAATTAAGAATAAAATTCTTTCTTGTGTAAGAATCCAAATCAAGGGGTTTGCACCTCCTAAATCCCACTAAACCCCTCAAAATAATATTTAAGAGTGACTTATGTGGCTCATAGGCAATATGTAGCTGGTAGAATTTCACCCAAAGGGATAAAGCATATTAGAATTGCTGCTGCGACTAGTTTCACTACAGTCTCTTGGACTAGTTACCTAGCATGAGAGTCCTTGCTTCATATAGTCTTTTAGTCTGGCAAGACAGATCATTTAGAAATACTAAATACTACAACAAGGCAAAAGATTGGATATGCCGTTATGGATTTGCACAGTCGGGTTTACAGGCAAAGCTGGATATAAGAACATGTCTCGCAAAATTTGGGAGTAATGAATTATAGAATCATAGAATCGTAGAACAGTTAGGGTTGGAAAGGACCTTAAGATCATCTAGTTCCAACCCCCCTGCCATGAGCGGGGACACCACACACTAAACTATGTCGCCCAAGGCTCTGTCCAGCCTGGCCTTAAAAGCCTCCAGGGTTGGAAGATTCACAGCTTCCTTGGGCAACCTATTCCAGTGCCTCACCACCCTCACTGTGAAGAACTTCTTCCTTATGTCTAACCTAAACTTCCCCTGTTTAAGTTTAAAGCCATTACCCCTTCTCCTACCACTAGAGTCCCTAATGAAGAGTCCCTCCTCAGCATCCTTGTAGGCCCCCTTCAGATATTGGAATGCTGCTATGAAGTCTCCACACAGCCTTCTCTTCTCCAGGCTGAACAGCCCCAACTTTCTCAGCCTGTCTTCATACGGGAGGTGCTCCAGTCCTCTTATCATCCTCATGGCCCTCCTCTGGACTTGCTCCAAGAGCTCCATGTCCTTTTGATGTTGAGGACACCAGAACTGGACACAATACTCCAAGTGAGGTCTCATGAGAGCAGAGTAGAGGGGCAGGATCACCTCCTTTGACCTGCTGGTCACCCTTCTTTTGCTACAGCCCAGGATACAGTTGGCTCTCTGGGCTGCAAGCGCACACTGCCTGCCCATGTCGAGTTTCTCATCAACCACCACCCCCAAGTCCTTCTCCGACTTATTAGCCAATCTTCAGAACATCTCTAAAAGTTAAGCAAGTATTCTTCTCCCCAGATTAAAACACACGAATACTAAAATACAGAAGTCATAATTTATTCCATACTTAACATTGCATGTGTCTGGATTATAGACTGAGTTGTAGTGATGTTCTTCCATGCAGATGAGTAATTTTAAATTAAAGGAAGAAATAAGAACAGTGCTCACAATTTGTTTTCACTTAGCATGATAAGTCAGTTGGAAATAGTATTACAGAAAATGATAAGAAGGTTAGAGGTTCACCTGGACAACCCTCGTATGTCCCTCCTTACTGGCAGAGCACAGGAAGTGAAAAGTTCCTCACTATGGTAAGCACCACTCAAGCAACAGCTAAAACATCAGCGTGTTGTCAACGTTATCCTCAGACAAAATCCAAAACACAACACAGTACCAGCTACTAGGAAGAAAATTAACTCCATTCCAGGCAAAACCAGCTCTATGTATTATTTTCTGAATGCTGTAGGCAACATCTTAGCATTTTACACTTTGGTACTGTTAAAATAACGGAAGGTGTGGTTTTATTGGACAGATGTTTTAAAGTCCTGAAGGAAATAGCTTTCACAAGGACATCAAGACTGGAGAGTAAAGACTAGTTCAAAAGTAAAGAAGATTTAGGTTTGTTAATTTTTTTTTTAAGAAAGCAAAGCCATTAAGTGTTTGGCAGGGATGAGAAATTGAACACCGGTTGCTCTTTTGGACATAGAGTAATTACACCAGCAGATTGTCAATATCCATGCTTAGCATACGTAGCTCTTCCACACAGCACTCTGTGAAACAGTAAATAACATGGCTTCTGAAAAGAAAGATGCTGAACCACTCTGGAAAAGAAAAATAAAAAATATGTTTTTAGGGAAATGTAAATAGCTAAGAGAAGAAGTCGGATTCAGTTAAACCTGTCTGTCTGTTTGATGTGAAGGGTGGAACTAGTTCCTTCAAAATGTAGTGTATGCTCCAGCACTGCTGTGAAAGAGGCGATGAGGTACCTGGTTTGATATGCTGGTAAAAAGCAATTTGAGCATGTGAAGCCAGAACATGGTCACCTCCTGGAAGCAATATCTTTATGAATTTGCAGCGATTTGCCTCTGAAATCCTAAATTTGCTACATTTATATTTAACTGTTAGCATGTAAATAGTCTCAAAAGAGTTAGTGAGGCGTGTAATGAATAAATAGTTAGGGAGCACATATAGGTACATCAGTGAATTGAGTCCCTATAGCCAAATAGTATGTCCAGTGAAGCCAAATAAAGAACTATGTGAAGCATGACATCAAGCCCTAATCTAAGATGTAAACACAATTAAAACCAGACTGTATTATGTCTAGAGCTATTGTGCTTGGCTATACAGGAAAATGAATTATATGCAAAGAAATGAGAACAGAAAGAAATTCAGGAAACTTATTTGAACTTGAGTTCATTATTAAGTTAGGTAGTTAAAAACTGGTTAAAAAGTCCAGTTTTATATGTCTCAGCTTGTGTGAATTTCTCAAAAATTGGTAGCCATTTTCCAGCTCCTACAAGATTTTTTATTTCACCTTCACAAGTTGATAACATTGCTGTGATTTCTTAGTGTACAGAACATTATGCACACAGTGGTAATTGTAATTAATTCCAAAGGTGTTTATAGAGAAAAATTATGTATCCTGCATTCTCAGAGCAATATGCCCTAGTTTCCATTCTAAACAAAACTTTTAATTTGGTTATGGGGTTTTTTTTTGTTGTTTGTTCGGTTGGTTGTTTTTCATTTCCCAAGCTGCTTTAAAAAAAAAACAAGGAGAATTTTCCAATAAGAAGCAAAAGTGTTTTGCTTCATCATTTAGTCTCTCTTACAGAATGAACTAGCACCAGACCCATAGTGGTGAAATAAAAACTGATCTAAGGGTTCCTTCTAATAAAGCAGCTAGTCTGCTCTAAGTCATCATGGAAAGGTAAGCACATTAAGGACAAGGATTTTAATAGTCTAGATGTAATTTTCTGACACTAAGTATCCTGATTTTAAAATGTTGACCTGCAATTTTCTTTTTCTCCTTCACCTACTGGAATCAATGATCTTACCGAGTTTGAACTTTAAGTCACCTTAAAACAAAAGACTCAATCAGCTATTACATAAATTGATTTTATAAACTGAAATACTCACCAAATGTGGAAATAGAAAGCTTTCTCACAAAATGGTCCATGAATATTTAACAGAGGTCCTTAGTTGTTATTAATTTATGGATATTTCCATATACTGCTTCTCCAGTTATGTTGATGGGGTATTGAAGAGAGAAAAGACCTAATTAAAAGTAATCTAAATTGGTTAAGAAATGCAAGAGAAAATCTAAATAAATCCCAGGATTGCCTGTACTAGCTAATGAATAAAAATAGTTATTTTTAATAGACATAGAAGAGATTGATAGAACCATGTCAAGTAGTTTTTGGGCTTGTGGGTCATGCAAGCCAGTGATGATATAGTGTAACAGCTTCTCTCATGAGCTAATGCACGTGAGCTCAGTACACATACTTAAAAGTGCACTTCTGTGTTCGTGTGTATCATCCCACCCCAAATCTTACACTGGAAGAAAAAAATGTAGAAAAGAAAACAAGGAAGCACTATTCACGTTCATCCAGTCAAGGACCAGACATGGCAAAGCATAAATTCTCAGAAAAAACTACTGCAATATGGTAGCCTTGTCTCAAGTAATAAGTATTTCCCAAGGGCCTGATCTAAATTAGTTACCCAAGTCTGACATGAGTGCTCCTACCAAAACCTAGAACTTAAGAAAGTGACTTGTTCTAGACACTGAACTTTCTGGTGCTTGAAACTCTTTGAGCTGGATACTACCAAAAATGACTGCAAAAAGATGTTGATTAAGTGTGGGTAGAAATGTGAGTAGAAATGTTGTGGTTTAACCCTAGCTGTCAACTAAGCCCCACACAGCTGCTTACTGAGGCCTCCCAGTGGGAGGGGGGAAGAGAACCAGGAGGCTAAAAGTGAGAAAACTCATGGGTTGAGATGCAGAGAATTTAATAGTTTAATAGATAGTTTACTTAAAGCAAAACATGCACAGGCATGCAAAAGCAGAAGTAATTCATTCACCACTTCCCATGGTCAGGCAGGTCTTCAGCCATCTCCAGGAAAACAGGGCTGTAATGTAATGGTTCACTTGGGAAGACAAACATCATGGCACCAAACATGCCCTCTTCTTTCTTAGCATTATCTGCTGAGCATAACACCATGTGATATGGAATATTCCTTGGGTCAGCTTGGGTTAGCTGTCCCAGCTGTGTCCCTTCACAGCTCTTTGTGCACCCCCTGCCCACTTGCTGGTGTGGTGGTGTATGGAGCAGAAAAGGCCTTGACTTAGTATAAGCACAACTAAAAACATCAGTGTGTTATCCACATTATTCTCATATTAAAACCAAAATCCAGCACTGTACCAGCTACTAGGAAGAAAATTAACTCTATCCCAGATGAAACAAGGACAATAAGTGTTACAATTGCAATTGATGTAGGTATTCCACAAGAAGAGAAGAAAAAAAAATGTATTAGTCATATAATTTATTAGTTGTTAATTACTTGGTTCTTTTTATTAATACATTACACCTCAGAGAATAACTCTGAGGTAGGTAAATTAAACTAGGCTTCCTTTGCTGATGTGTAATTTGTAACATGAAAAATGTAAATAATGAGCGGAGATGGGAATGGAAGTTAGTGCCCTGACAATGATAATTTTATCTAAGTATTGCCTTTGGGGCTCAAATATGTGCAAAAGAAATCACAGCTGGAAAACAGAAGCTGGAGGGAATATATCAGAAGCAGGAAGGCATAAATGAGCTCCAGTTCTAAACAGAGCAAGATACGGTCATTAAGAAATAGGAAGATTTCCCAATGTCTTTGAAGAAAGAAGGGGAAATGACCTGGCAAAACCTCTTTAGGAGTGTCCCACGGGTATGAACAGGAACATAAGAGAAAGATGCACACTATTAGCTGGCACTGTGGCAGAGTCATATTCCCACTTACATTACATGCCTAAATTAGAAGGCAACTTTTTCTGGTCTACAGAGCAAGAAACAATCTTTCCCAAAGAATTATTCTGAGTGCTAGTGAAGTAGAGTCTAGTTTCATCTTACTTCTTGTCAGATGTTTCACTATGGTACCTGGACTGAAAGTTACTGTAGCTGTTCTCCTTAATAAAACAGAGAATGGGATCTGTACAGGCCACTGTGAAATCCAGAGGAAACTAAAATATCTATCTTATAATTTACCCAATCTGTCTGTTGGAAAGCAGGTGAAAAGGTGAGTACAGGGTTAAGATGGAGCTATGAGATCTTAGCTACCAGATACCCGGGCTCTGGTTCTCCTTGCATGTCAACAAGTAGAAGAAAGAAACAGCTGATCTCTTCAACCTGATACCCAGTAATAGGATTCACGAGACTGGTTCAAAGTTGCGCCAAAGGAGGTTTAGACTGGACATGAGGAAGTATTTCTCTATCAAGGTTGTCAAACACTAGGACAGGTTTTCTAGAGAGGTGGTGGGTGCCCCAAGCCAGTCAATGTTCAAGAGGCACTTGGACAATGAATGCCCTTAACAGCATGCTTTAACTTAGTCAGCCCTGAATTTGTCAGGTAGTTGAACTAGAGTATCACTGTATGTCTCTTGCAACTGAAACAATATGTTCTGTTCTACATGATTGCTGTCACTAGTGCTGCAGCAATATAAAAATTTTATGAGCAGAAACTCGGGTCCTGGGTATTTCTATAAGAAAAAAAAAATTAAAAAGTATATCTTTAAAACTTACTCTTGTCAACTTTGGTGCTTCTGCAGAGTGTGGGTCATGTTCTGCCCAATGTCATCCTGACACAGTCCTCAACATGAACGAGAGCATTTGTGGATTAAGATGACCATAGTAATAACAAAAGGTTTGCCAGAGATTTGATATTTGACAGAAATAAAGTCAAATTGACATATTATAATGATTCGAGATGGAACTAATCCAGGCTCATTCAGTGTATGAGAAGTTTTCTGTTGAATTTGGTGAGCAGTGAATTGAGAGCCATGCCCTCAAATATTTGTCTATCACCTTATGTGCCAAGGCACAAAGGTTAGAAAGTTTATCCTACAGTTCTTGAATTTTACAGTAATGGAGCAGTCAGTGAGAAACAAGCAACTTAGATCAGGCATGTTCAAATTCAAAATGGCTGAAATGGTGAAAGTTATTAATATTATTACAGTTTTGCATTATTATAAATAAAAATGTAAGTCTTTCTCATAGAATCACGGACTGGTTTGGGTTGGAGGGGACCTTCAAAATCACCTAATTCCAAGCCCTTGCCCTGGACAGGGACACCTTCCACTAGATCAGATTGCTCCAAGCCCCATCCAACCTGGCCTTGAACCCGGCCGGGGATGGGGCAGCCACAGCTTCCTTGGGCAACCTGTACCAGTGCCTCAGCAGCATCACAGGGAAGAGCTTCTTCCTTTCATCTAATCTAATCTTGTCCTGTCACTACATGACCTTATACGTCCCTCCACAGCGTTCTTGTCAGCTACTTTAGACACTGGAAGCTGCTTTCTATGAAGCCTTCTCTTCTCCAAGCTGAACAAAACCCAAATCTCTCAGCCTGTCTCCACAGCAGAGTTGCTCCAGTCTCCTGATCATCTTCATGGCCTCCTCTGGAGTCACTCCAACAGCTCCACATCCCTCTTGTGTTGGGGCTTCAGAGCTGAATGAAGTACTCTAGGTGGGGTAGAGCAGAGTAGAGAGGGAGAATCCTCTCCATCGACCTGCTGGTCAAGCTTCTTTGGATACAGTCCAGGATATGGTTGGCTTTCTGACCTGCAAGAGTCGTGTAGAGCTTCTCGTCAATAAACTCTCCCAGGCCTTCTCCTCAGGGCTGCTTTCAATCCAGTCTTTGAGTTTGTGCTTGGGATTACCCCTACCCAGGCTCAGAATTTTGCACTTAGCCTTGTTGACTTCATGAGTTTGTGTCAATTGTGTCAAGAAAGACTTTTTTGTTCAGTTTTCTGCCTGTAAATAAGAATAAACAGGGAAAAAATATAATAAATAGCAAATAAAGGTAGAGCCAAACTAATTTCCAGATTTCCAGACAAAAAAAATAAAAAATAAAAAATACAGGTTTCTGTTACCCAAATATAATTACGTCTAAATAAAATATTTGTGGACCTTTTACCTGAAAAGGTGAGATACAGGCTAAGATCATTCATTAAAAATCTGATTTACCTGGCATTGACTAATGTATAACTGTCAAGAAAATCTCAAACTTAAATTACAAAAGTGTTACATGTTGGTGTGTTTCCAATAATACTGAGGATTACCAAATACAAAGAAAGAATCTTTTACCATCTATAATTAACATAAGACAGAGTGATAAAGGCACAAAGATATAGAAGCTATATGTGAATGAATACAATACAGAGTGATGCACATCATACATCACTTTTAAACTTTTATAACATAGTCAATAGATAGATGCCTATGGTGCTCCTCTGAAGAGAAAACATTCATTCTTTGGGGCAAATACACAGACTAATTTGGGATTAAGATACATTCCAAGTTATCAGGCTTGTATATAGTGTTTGGCATTGACAGAAAGAGTCCACTGAGTCCACTGATTTACTCAAGCACAATATAATTTAGTTTTATAGAAACTCTTGTGTACAACATAGCTACAGAACTTAAATAATGAATAACAGTAGAGACACAAAGGAGAACACAGAGAGTAATATATAAGAAAAATATAACTTAATTTTATTTGAAATCTGGGAAGCAAAATATTTGATAAGAGAGAAAAAATACAGAAAACCTGATTTGAAATTAAGACCTGCCCATGTACTTGCTAATTAATCATTTAGACATTTAACTAGTAAATTTTATAGTTTAACTATGAATAACTAAGAATAGTTCAGTGATGTTCAGAACTTGTATAAGTGCTTCTTTAGATTGGTACCAGTCTGCAAAATTGTTTTCTTAATGAGTAGTTGAGCTCTGGACTAGAAAAACTAGTTTGTGAGATTGTGTGAAGATAAATTGTCAAAAGAAGAAGGGAGCAGGAGGGGAAAAAAAGGGCTAACAGAAACATTCGAGTATGATGAAACCTCAGAAGGTCAGAGCTTAAACCTGGAAGAGTTATTTTAAACATTTTTTTTTGGAAGATGTTAGATATCAGGATGTAATTATACATCCTGAAATACACTTAAGTCACATGACACCTGAGAACGGTGTCTAAACATAGGGCACAAGTAGGCTGCTGAGAAGAGTCTTCAGCTCAATACCAGACATCTATATAACTATAATTGTAATTTACCAGATATGAAAGGATTAGAAAAAGAATTCACTGGCCTACAAAAGGAAGACTCCTTCACTGCCAGTTCCAGATATAGGCTATAACTCTACACATCTTCTAAAATATAACATATAGCTCAGTGTTTAAAAACACAAAACAAAACCAACAACAAAATTAAAACCTGGGGAAAGTACCTGTGTATTTGTCATTTCTAAATCATTACATTTTTGGCTTATCTCTTCACAAGTCACGAAAAATACCTGCTGTAGCACAAAAAAGAGATATCAAGCTGCTTGACAGGGTTAAAACCTTAGAGAGAAATTGCTCTCTAAAGCAGAAGAGTGAAGAAAAATGTAAATTTTAAAAGCATGTGTTTAGTTAGACAGAACCTCAACTAAGTTACGTACAAAGAAAAGGGGAATCCACCATGAAAAATGTAGATGTGTGTGTGTGTGTGTGTGTGTGTTCAGGATGAAGACATAAAAATAACAAATAATGGAAAACCAATGAAATAGGAACTGAGGCCTGCTCCTGGAAACCACCTGATTCACAAACTACAATCTAAGTCATAAGCAAGATCCTTAGTTAAGTGTCCTTAGTAAAATAGCAGAAGTCTCTTGAAGCCAGTGGAAGTATTATGATGACTTCAGATAACTTCAAGATAGTTAACTTCTTGAAAGTTAGTGTATTAACATCAATCTGATGGAAATTCTTAGGAGTTTTACCATGACTCTTGATGAGGACAGAGTCCAGACTGAAGACAATAACTTTAGTAAAGGCCAGCTAGACATCCAAGAGAAGCAAGTCTATCAAGTCATCTCATCTAACTGTTCTGTATATTCGTTATTGCACTTATATGCATTCTGTTTGCCTCTGTGTTTATCTGAGTCTGAAAACCAGGGAAATAAAACTGTAGGAAGTAAACAAATGAAACAGTCTTCCCCTCTACCCCTAAAAAATTATTCTTCTCTTTTTTCCCCTAACTTTCCTTTTGGAAGAAAAATAAAGACCAGTCCTAAGATCTTACCTAACATTCATCTCCACGGTGAATTCTCACTTTATTGTTTTCTGTAATTCATCTCTCCTTGGACTGAAAAGTGTGCTATTTCCCTAAGGAAAAGTTACATAGACTCATAAATCTCAGTGTTTAACAAATTCCCAGAACTGGCACTAATGCTACTTTAGCCCATTTTAACAATAATAAAAATATAGAGGTAAAAGGGATAAAGTTTGACCCAGAGGTTTTTTTTTTTTCATATTTGAACATGTTGGCACAATAAGAATATGACATTTTCAGAGTTGAGAAAATACTAGGGGAAAGTAAGAAATTGTCAGGAGTTATTTTGATTACTTAACCAACAAATAACAAAAAGTTTGACAAAAGCAGGAAAACATTAAGAAAGAAATTGTAATCATCCACTCTTTTTTTTAACCAGCTGCAGAAATAAATTACTGACACAGAGCAATTAATCATAGCAACATGACAGCAAGGACTGTTCTCTGTCACTAAGTCCAGACTTCTGCCATGAATGGCAAGATATTAATTTCTTGATTCCCGTGGAATTGTTTTTCTTTGTTCTTTTATATCTTTTATATCTTTTGCTGTTCTGTGACAGTCCTTGTTTCTCTATCTGTATGTCACAACCTTCCCATGCACATTTTCAAAAGCATTAGGAGGTAACCATTTGAAACATTTCATCTATGCAGCAAGGTGAATAATACTTCTGGAAATATGAGATTGGTAAAGTCATCTTAGCCTTTTTTTTGGTTTGGTTTTTGTTTGGTTTTGTTTTTCGAAATAGGAATGTCTGAGAATGTAATCTCATATGAGCAGAGAAAAGAGTATTTTAAGATGGGATTCATTTCATTCACTTTTCCTACAAACACTGAGTTATCTAAGGTTAGTTGGAGTCCTCTACAGTGACGCGAAGGCTCAGTACGCAATGGAGACATCAAGCATTTCCAGATCACTGCACTGATGTAGGTAGAAATCTGTAGTTGGATTTGTTAACACTTTGGCCTTACCTGCATGAAACAGAACTGCCAAGAAATTCTACCATTCTTTGTTTTTGTTCATCCAGACTATTGTACATAGCTTCCTCAATACATTGCCCAAATGGTTTATGTGCTCCTTTCTGAAAGAAGCTGCAGAGTAGCACGATGTTTCCCTCTGTGCAGTAGAGAGGAGTTTAAACTGAGTCTCCTGAAACAAAGGCAACTGAATTCTGGTACAATACAGATCCTTATTGAAGTATCATGATTTACAGTAGTCTATAGTTCATCTGTGTGACATAATGTGCAAGGTTCTCTGAGAATGTAGATGCTATAGGATACATGTCTACCATTTCTTGTGTTTTTTTCTCTCCATTTTTCTCTACTCTGCCTCTTTTGTCTTCCTATATCTATTTGTACATGTGTTCACATGATTTGTATACATTTACTTATATTCTTAGGTGTTTTAGTTATTCTTAGGCATCTGCTTTTTATTTAAAAGAAATCCTAGGCCAGTATTCTATTGCTCTCAGCATGAAAAATGTTCAAGAACAGCTTTTACTCTGCCTGTGATGGTAGCATACGTTCTTCTGCATGTGGCTGTTTATTCACTTAAAGGTGTCTTTGAAATATTGTCTAATTCCTTGCTCTGTACCACAATGTTCTCTGCTGCTTTATAGAATGAGTAACAGACTTGATACAATAAAAAGAATTAGTATTAAAATCAATTGCTTTTATTCTTCTTTGTCTTTATGGAAAATAATGACATAGAACATGTAATATTTTATCATTACCTCTTTAACAATTCTCATAAATTATAAACATGTATTTCATTTATTCTTACCTATCTGGTGCCCTTATTACACATTTCCTTGTTTCATTACTGCAATATTCTTCCTTCTTTTCCTTCTGGAAAAAAAACTATAGAAGAAAGTTTCCTAGTCTATTAAACATGAAATGGTGAGCAATTGGGATCCAGACAAAAAAAAAAAAAAAAAAAATATGGAAAGAGGAAGACAAATGTGAAAAGTGAAAATTGAAGAGGGTCAAAGAGTAAAGGGCTGAAAATGTACGCACATATGTGTGTGTCTATATTTGAAATTAAATTTGAGGAGGTGAGAAACAGCCTGAGAAGGTAAAAGCAAGAGAAATTAATGCACATTTAGCTTTTGAATTGGACAATTTGGGAGAACAATTGGCTTCAGAGACTAAAACATGCATTATTATTACATATTTTTGGATTGCAAACATGTAAGTGCTATGTTCACCTACTGAGGTATCTGAGGATTTTTTGTCCCAGAAAGACATCCTGGGACTTTGTATTCTACACACACTGCACTATGATACAAAGACAAAGGCATTACTGCAATAGCTTTAGAAGGGTTATACTATTTGTTTTTGCTTTCTATTCTTAACTGAGTATCAGTTAATAAAATTTAATCAGTTGTGATGCCCAGGATGCCTTGTCCTTGTGTAAGATGCAGCCCTTCCTAATGAGAGAGTTCTGCAATTATTAAAGAATAGAGTACTGACCGTAAGCACACTGAGGCATTGGAAATATTTATATTACTATGAGAGACTTTGTCCAAAATCTTAAGATCTCAATGGGCTGTGTTTTGCAAGGTAAGTAGTCTCTTCTGTTGATGAATATTGCACTAAACTGGAATAGCTTGAGAAAGACAAAATATAATATAAAGTATGCAGCACTATGTATATTGAACTTTTCTGGTCAGAACTGATGACGTAGATATCCATAGCAAGTATTACTAGCTGATAAACACCTTCTTCATCCCAGACAACACAGGCAATATGTAGTTGGTCCAGATTGTCAAGGAATTATTGAGCAAGCCTGAAAATATTCCTTTATCCTAAGGCAAACAATGAGGGAGGAAATCAAGGCTGATTCTCCATGTAATCATAAAATCATAGAATCATAGAATGGT
>NW_009935326.1:24129-41746 GCF_000696875.1 Nestor notabilis | reverse complement strand
CAGCGAGCCCGCTGCCTGCTGGAGAGTTTGTTTGGAAGAAGTGGAGTGTTGTCCAAGTGCTTGTGGTCTGAACTCGCTCTCTGGTGGAAATCCTGCTCTTTTTGTCAGATGGGAAGATGAGGAGTGTGTATTTCGGAAGGAGAGCGTACTTGTCCCGGTGTTCTCTCCCTTAGCGTGCTTCACAGGGGACTGGAGTGGCCGTGTACCCAAATGGCCAGCACCTAGTGCCGGTGCCAGCGGGGCTGTGCGCCCGTCTCCCCTGAGATGGGATGGGAAAGCAGCTGTTGTCTTCATACAGTGTATCTCATTCCTGCAAGGAGCCAAGGCTAGTGGTTTGGCCTTCAACCAAACTTTGGCAACAATTTATTTCTATGAAAACAACCCTTTCAAAAGAAATCTTGTGAATGGGAGTTTCTCCTTGAAATGTCATTGGTGTTGCTTGTGCCATTCCTAGCTTGGACATGCTAAGGAGACCTTTGTGTGCTTTCCAAGGTGACTTCTATGGGGTTTTATTTGCAGATGATCTCTCATGGCTGCCACTGGGCTTTGGGAGCCTTTCCTGGGGCTACGTAGGGGTTGGCTTGTGTGGGGAAACCCTGCTCATGTCCTGGGCCTTCCCATGGTGGCCCAGGGCTTTGCTGTCCCAATGAGCATGCCACCGTGCTCCTGGCTTTGTCCTGCTGAGCTGCTCTCTTGCATCCATTGGAGGACAGTTTCACAGTGGTGCTGATGGTGCCTGACTCGTCCCATTCTTGTGCTGCCATGGGGATGGCAGTTGTTTTAATCAAATGCATCCTGCAGCCCATTGCAGGGGATGTCTTCTCCAAGAGCTGTGGAGTGGCTGTGGATGGGTGTCCTGGGTTCAGCTGTAGCAGTCATTTTTCTCCTTAAACCACGACAATGGGCTTTCCCCAGGCCCGGAGGGAATAACTGTACAGTTCAAGAAGGAAACTTCGAAGGATGGTTTTGTTCCTTTTTTAAAGTTGTCAAATTAATCTTGTGCTGTCTCTGCGTTGTCCCCAGTCCTAGAGGTGCTGGAGATGCTGTAGGGTATGAAGTGCTGTTTAAGAACAACTCTGTCCCCAGAGGCCTTTCCCTTCATGGATCTTGGTTAACACTGTCATGTCCCACCTAATGTTCTTGCTATGTGTGATGCTATAGAGGAAGCAGAGAGGTGAATGTGGTCTCTGGCCCCACCTGCCCATGGATGTCAGTGATGCTCTGAGTCATCTCCCCATCAGGTGACAGAAGATCTGCTTCCCTTATTTCTTTTCCTTTTCCCTTCTTTCAGCCAAAACTGTTCTGTCATGAAAACCCAGCCCAGTGCTCATGGGGCGGCTGGGCTTGTCCTCCTGGCGCTTGGAAGGAGTTTGTTTTTCAGGCCAGAGTGGTAAGGAGGAGCTTGGAAGGAAAGTGGATGAGATAGGACATGAGCAGAGCTGGAGGTTTTAATAAACCAGCCGTGTGGTGTGTGATGGAGAGATGCCATCAGCAGGGTGTTCTGGGGCCTTTGGCCTGCCCACTGTTCTTTTGGTGTGGTGGGGTAGGGCTGGGCTGGTTTTCTCCAGCTAAAGAGCCTGGAGAAGTGTCTCCTCTAAAACCACCCCTTGAAGGATGTGTTGGGGAAGCGGCTGGTGAAGCCCTTGCAGTCCATCAGATAAACCATGGGCAGAGGAGTGGTAAAATCCAAATAAATGGGTCCTGAAGCTCCAAGTGAGCTTGAACCAGCTGGAGCCTGCGCCTGAAAGGGCTTTCATCCTCTCAGTGCTACAGGCTGCTGGAAGGGTCTATCACAGCCACCTTCCCTTGTGGGGCAGCGGCCAGTGGCCGCAGGGCTGGAGCCAGCCTGCCTTGCCTGGGCTGGGAACATCCCCGTGTCCCTGTGGCATGGTGCGCTGTCACTATAGCAGAGGGCAAATCTGGGCCTGCCCCTGAGCCCCTGGTTTGAGAGGGGAAATTCATCGGTATCACTGAGGCTTGTTGTGTTTGTGCAGTTGTGCGCCAGCGCCAGGAGAAAACTGGGACAGTTGCACTTCTGGGTGCTGTCTCAGCGCATTGGTGTGGAGCTGGCATGCTTGCTGGCTCCCTTGCTGGCTGGAAAAGCTGGAAAACTGCTTCTGGTGTCCTCTGGAGATGGGGAAGGGGAGCCCAGCCCAGGCTGTGGGTTGCCTACTCCATCGCTGGCCTGTTGCCTGGCTGGTCGTTGTGTTTGGCTCCTTGCAGCCCAGGTAATGCCAGCAGTCCGTTCAAGATGGAAGTGCAGGAAGAAAATCATGTTTACTGTCAGCAAATAGCCATGCTTAGTACCCTCAGGGAGTCCAAGGTTTTTGGGGCTTATGTTTGCATTGTGCTGGGTTTGTGATGCCTTGTGAGCTCCTCATTTCTGTCCTTCACCAAGGTTTCTTCCTACAGAATTGAAACTTTCTTGTGGCCCCAAGTTTGTGCAGAGCAATCCAATGTAAACAGGCAGCGCTGCCTCCTTCCCAGCCTCACATCCAATACCCGTGTGTCATCCCCACATGCCACCCTAACAATTTACATCCCTGGGCTCCCACAGCCAACTTGGAAAGTAAATTACCAGGGACCCAGCTGATGGCACAAATACAGCAGGCTCTGCTTTTATTCGATGCTGTTCCCCGGCGCTCGCTCGCTTTTGTCCCTGCCGTGGCTGGGGTGATTATGTGGGTCTGTCTCATCGTGGCCATTGTGCACTGGATGAGGCAGCCAATTGTTCTGGTCGGTGGTGAGCTGGGGCTGGGGCATGGTGGGGCTGGTGGAGAGGCAGCGGCTGGAGGCTCCAGGATAGGTCCCTGCTGCCTGCCAGGGGAGCCCTGCGAGGCAGCAGGTACGAGGTGATGCTTGGACCGTTTGGGAGGTCACTTTAGCCTGCTGCCTTGCTCAGAGGTCTTGTGAATGGCAGGAACAGGGTAAGGTGCTGTGAGGCAGACTCTGTGTTAGTTATAATAAATGGCACTGGCCTTTGGAATAAGCAAAGGTTGGCACTGGGTGAACTGTTTTGTCCCAGTCTGGAGTCCTGTAGGCACCTCGGTGGGTGGCTTGTTCCCGGCGCTGAGGCTCTCTCCTTCCTGGGACAGCCACCCTTTGTGCCTCTTGCTTCTTCAGAAGGGATGTGCAGAAATGGGCTGGCCAGAGTTACTCTGTCTGTGCTTGGATTCCGGTATTGGAGCAAGGATGATGTGGGTGCAAAGAGCACGCTGACATGGAGGTGGAACACCTTGAGAAGCTGCTTCTGTTTAGTCCTAGCATCTGCTCCTGACTTCAGCCAGGGGGCTGTGGGTCCTCCCAGGAGCTGTGCTACAGTCCCTGCCTGTCTTGTGTTTCCATGTCATGATGGCTCATATGGCTTTCCTAAAAACATCTGGTTTTATGCTCTTTTAACGCAGGTTGTAGGAAATCAGGGGGGTTCCTTTCTGCAGCTGAAAACAGTAATGCTTTTACAAGCTGCTTGCACTGCAAGCTGCTGTTTCATCTTGATAACTCTTGCTTCCACAGTAGGAATTTCTCAGACCTTGGACTTGGTCCTCGTGGCGATGGTGGCTGCTGCGTGGCTGGGAGGAGGGAGATCAGGGGTCTTCCCTGATGCTCTCGTGGCTGCACCAGGGTTTTCCCTTATTGTGTCTTCAGATGTTGGAGCGTTTTTATTGTATTTTGTGCCTTTAAACTTAGGTTTGCACAGGAGTCTTACATGGTTGGGTCTGATGCAGGAGAGTAACGCAGAGAATTCAAATTATTCGGGGAAAGACTGACCTGTGTGAGAGCTGTAATCTGCTCTGGCTTTACTTCCTCAAACCTTAACAGGAATTGCTCCAGACCAGTCGTATGGGGCACGAGGTAGCAGCATTAGCCCTGAGTTATATTTATGGCACAAGACCTTGATTTTTGATGGACAGGAGTGCTTTGAAACACTATTCCTTCTGTCTTGGTGGACAGCAGGGTAGTACCACAGAGACCAACAGCTTCCTTTGTACAGCTTGTTTGTTGCTTTGGTCCCTTACAAGGTTATTATATGGCTGAATGTGGATGGTCCAGTTCAGTCATTTAGCACATCAGCCTGGCAAATCTTAGCACAGAGGAGTTCCAAGGGTGAGAATGGGAAAAGATTTTGCTGCTATGGGATTGCCCCAGACTGGGGGGACCATGGTGCTTTGGGAAGTGGTTGAATGGTTGCCCTTGGTGGTGAGGAATGGAGGAAGAGCAGTGGCTGAGGTCCTGGAAAGGGGCATAGCACTGTGGGACATGGAGCTGGGGCTGGCAAGTCTGGGAGAGGGGAGTGGGGAGGTGGTGTGTGGGTTAGTGGGTAGCTGCTGCTTTTGCCTTCTATGCGCTTCTAGTGGGGGTGTCAGTAGAAGGAGCGTGCTCAGACTCGGTGGCTTTTGGAGAGAAAGGCAGAAGCAGGATGGTGGTGCAGAGCCATAAGCAAGGCAGCAGGGGCCGCTGGCCTTGGCAGCGTGCTGGTGCCCAGCTCATCTGAGAAGCACATGGGTGAGCTGCCGTGGCCTTGGCTCACCCGGGCAGAGGGTGCAGGTGCCCTTCTGGGTTTGCTGGCTGCTTGCTGGGCGGTTGGGCACTGCCTGAGCACAGGCAGAAGGTGAAGGTGCAGCTCAGAATAACAAAATGAGGGTTGTAGCCAGGCTTTCATCTCCCAGGTCTTCCCTTTGCACCGTAAGGGAGTGTCGTATCTTCCAATGAAACACAGGCAGCGCTGCTTTCCTTCTCCCTCCCCTTCCCAAAAGCTCTGCCAAGCAGCATTTCACAAGCTAAGGAAGGAACAGTCCTGTTCGTCAGCATATCCCACTGAGGTATTTGCAGTCATCAGATCTGACAGTGACTGGGGTGGTAAGAAATGCTCAAGTGTGCCTTGATACAAGAACTTGAGCTCGGGATCTTTTGTAATAACATGTGGAAGGAGAGTGGTGATGGCTGTGGGAAATAGCTCCTTTGACAGCAACACCTTCTTCCAGCACTGAGTCTCCCAAAAGGCACATGCAGGCAGGATAGCAATGCTCCCAATGCATCCAAGGCATTGGTGGTGCAGAGCATTGATTGGAGACCACCTTTTGGTCAAAGCTAACATATTGCAAGGTTTCTTTGAGGGCAGGTGAATTACTAGGTTTTCTTTGCCTGTAAGCACCCGTGTTGTCTGTCAGGCACGTCTGGTTTGGGTTATTTTGCTGCTGGGTGTTGCAACTGTAGGGAGCATGTGAAGAGTTCATGTTTCATCCACCTCTCTCTGGAAGGCCTGTCTTGTGGAAGCTGATCAGCAGTCACAATATCTTCCATGTACTGGTTCATCCCTGCAAATGAAGTGCTTCGAAACTTCAGTGAGCTGCAATGAACCAAACCTTAAAGCCAAACCATTAGTGCTGTCAGCCCAGACTCCTAGGACACCTCATCTTCATGGTCATGGGAGCCCTTCACGGTCAGGGCTATCAGGCACTCGGTCACTGGAGATCAGTGCTCTGACACTGCTGCTTTGTTTCCTGAGCTGATTGTCTGCCTCTTTTCCAGGTGGACTCATTAATTGCATTAACTCAGACAGCATCTGCTCTGCAGGGCACAATGAACACCCCGGGGACCACTGCAAGGAATGGAGATGAGCAATGTGGGGAGCTGTGTTTTGCGCTTGTTCCTATTTGAATGCTGTTTCTGTTGGTGGATTTTAATATTGAAGCAATACATGGAGTGTTTAAATGCTTAATTTTATTGAATCTTCTGGGGAACCTCATAAGGTGGCACTGATGACCCTCAACCAGTGATGCTGGGTCAGGCTCTGCAGGACCCTCTGCTCTCCCTGTGGCAGCACCAAAGGATGGATAGTCTGGAAGAGAAACTGATACACAGCTCTACAGAGCAAGAAAATCTTCCCCTGAACAGCTTTATTTTTAAAGCATCATCGTAACAATAAAATGTGTGTTTACTTTGACAAGATCTTTTCTGGGTTATTTTAGTGAAGTTTGTTTTCATACTGGCTTTTCCTTCTCTTTAGCATTTGGACTGTTGTTCTGACTGTGGTTTTGTCTGACAGCATTTTAAATACTGGTGTGTTAGGATGGTTAACGTGTGTTGGAAGGTTTTCTAGCACCTGCTCTAAAGGCAGTGGCTATTAGCCCTGTTTTGAGATAGAGCATAAAGTGTACAGCGGGGCTGTGCTGTTGAAATACAAGAAAAAACTCAAACCAGAAAATTTTGGGAGATGTTTGTGTGTGTTTTGGAAGAACATGAAATTGAGAACATTAAGAACACCAGAGCTTTTAGCATCATCCTGAGCTGCTCTTATTTTGAAAGGAAAGGTAGACTGAAAAGCTGAGGGGTGATGTCAGTGCCTGGCAGGAAAACCACCCTTGGCCATCCTCATCTGCTGCTTGGAAGGGTCCCAGGGGTGATGGAGTGACGGAGGGACAGCATGTCCTAGTGGGAAGTGTCCTCGTGGGTGCAGCTATAGCTGCTATGGGAGTGTGACAGGCAGAGCTGTGGTGCTGTCTTTCCATTACAAAAGGAATTTTCTGGGGCTTACTGGTCATGTTCAAACCTAAAGTGGAGGATCCCAAAGTGAAGGAGTGGGCTGTCGTGCCTGGGGAGCCCTTGAGCTCTGTAGTGACTGTGGGTGTTCTGTATAAAGCTGCAAGCTTTAGTACACCTTACTGACACTTTGCTTTTCCAATGTATGTAAATATTACTTTAGGGGTGCAAGAAACTTGGTTTGAGCTTCTCGTTCCTGGTTGTGTGCAGGAGGCAAGGAAGGTTAGTGCTTGCTGGGACTGGGCTTTAGTTGAAAGCATGTGACCACATTGTACGTGACTTCCTAAAGATCATTTTTTATAGTGCTTTGATTTTGAGGTGCAAAACCAAAGGACTCTTCCTTTTGCAAACCTGTGGTTGTTTGTGGCGTCCCTAGGCTGGGATATACACCTCCAAATCCCTTGCCCCATGTGTGGGTCTTGTACTGGGGCCCCTCAGAAGATGCTGTTGTGGTGCTGGCCAGCAGCAGCAGAGAGGCCCCAGCCAGGGTGCATGTCCCTGTTGCTCTGGCTCTTGCTGCATGGCAGAGGCTGCTTCCAGGGGATGTGTGTTCAAATAGCGCTATGGTTAATTCTCTGGGTTGTGCCTCAGTTTCCCTGCTTGGTGGGAGTTTGCTGTGTTAGAAAGCCACTGTTTCCCTGCCCTGATGAGCGGGCGCACTTCTGTGTGATGCTTGGGCTGTGTGTGAAAGCAGTGCTTCCAAAGCTGTTCTCTTCCTGTGCCTTTCTAATCCAAAAACTAAAGGGTGGGAAACATTTCTGCACGGAGGATGCCACTGCACACCTAATGGAAGAAAGCAAATACAGGCAAAAAACCCCCATTGCACAGCTGCGGGTTGGACTGTGGTATAAGCAGTCTTCAGCCAGTGGGTGTTTGCTTATCTAGGGAATTCTATGGCAAAAGAATTGATCGGTTGTACTTGAATGCTATCGCCATACAACCGATCAAAGGAACCACTTGAATCCTGGCACAGCGCTAGCCACCTCCTTTACTTTGGAGAGGCTGGGGACTAATCTGGGCTGAAACTTTAAATATGCTGATCTGCTGCCAGAAGGCTCCTGTGCAGGGATCAGAGGGTTACCCTGTAATAAGGAGGATATGCTGGCGGAGGTCGGCATGACGCCTGCGATAGGGGAACACATACTCTTAATGTATGGTGTCTCCCCTCAGCAGCAGGTTGGGAGAGGCTGTGTCTTGAAGCAAGGATTTTGGATGGAAAGTGGTGATGATACAAAGCATACAGCACAAAAGAGGAAAGCAAACACTGCAGTGCACCAGGTAGTCAAGTGCTAATTGGTATTTCTTTCCCTCACCTACCTGGCAGGAAGAGGAAGGCATTTCAGTCCCCTTCCTGCCTCCCGTGCCCTCTGCGTCAGTGTGCTGGCAGAAGGCTGCTGGTACGACTGGTGCTCCCATTAAAGCACCAGTGGGGTGGCTGGGAAAGGCTGGGGGGCTGCATGCGGTGGGAGGCAAAGGGAGGAAGCTCCTGGGAGTTGGCAAGCGATGCACAGACCACAGGTAGAGAAACCTGCTAAAATGGCTGTATTCCATGGCAGGACAGCCCGGGGCTGTTGTAGCTTGAAACTGGAGCAGGCCATGCCCAAGGCGTGCGGTGTTTTCTGCAGCAACGTGCTCCGAGGGAGAAAATAGTGGGTATTAGGTTCCTGTTGGCAAACATGGGGTTCCCTTGCAGATGGGGACCCCATAGAGGGGTGCAGGGTGGCCCCTGGCCACAGCAGCTCTGTCAGGAGTGTGAAATGCTTCCACACATGCAGCTTGCTCTTATTCTGCAGTCATTTTTTTCCCCCCCTCAGTGTTTTTCCAACTCATGTCTTGCTGCCAGAGCCCATATTAATAATGCATGACTTTTTTTTTATGGTGCTTCCTTCCCGGCATCCCTTTCAGCTGCTGAGTCAGAGAAGATTGTTATAGCAGCAACCTCTGAAGCAGTGAAATGCCCCTGCAATGCTCAACTGCTGTCATTTATCATCCTGGCTCCTCTGCGGGCAGCCCTTTTCCTTGCCCGGCTCTGGGTGAGGATACCAGTGCCAAAAGGCTGATTTCCTGCTATGCCAGCTGGTGACTGGTGAGATCTGCTCTGCTGAGCCTTCCTGGCTAGTATTTGATTAAAGCAGATACTGCTTCTGTTCGCTGCTTTTTCTTTTGGTTTTGAAATCCTGTGGAGTTGGATATTTTTCCCCTGATCTGCCTAACACTCTGCTTTGGAATTGTGCCCAAGACCTTATTTTTTCCTTCTCCCTTCTTACTAATTCTTAAATCATTATTTTTCCCTCCTCCCTTGCACTCCCCCTGAGATTTGTGCCTGGGCTTTTTAAGGTAATTGAGATGACAGAAGCCACATAATGTGTTAACATGGTTAAATTAACTTAAAATCCTTCCAGTGGCTGTTGAAATGTGCCTGGCTGCTGCAGGAAACCTCGGAGCTGCTAATGGAGCAGGGATTTGCAGAGCTCCTGCCTTAGTTGAGATCCAGCCCCCAGGGGGAGGTCACCTCCCTGCAGAGCTGATCCCTACATGCTGGGTCTGAAACCCAGAGGGAAATAGGGAGCAATAGCGCTTTTCAGGGATTTTGTCTTATAATGACTCAAATAGTAAATACACTGTAACCTCAGGAGCAGCCACCTCCTGTCCACATCCTAGTGTATCTTTTTCTGTTTGGGTGGAAGTGGCAGCAGGTGGAATTGCTGGTGGCAGTGGGGTCCTGCAGCCTCAGGCTGGGAAGCAGCATCCTTGGGGCTGGAAAACAGTCTAGAATCATCGAATAGTTAGGATTGGAAAGGACCTAAAGATCATCTAGTTCCAACCCCCGTGCCATGGGCAGGGACACCATGGTTTACCATGTCGCCCAAGGCTCTATCCAACCTGGCCTTGAACACTGCCAGGGTTGGAGCATTCACAACTTCCTTGGGCAGCCCATTCCAGTGCCTCACCACCCTCACTGTGAAGAACTTCCTTATATCTAACCTGGACTTCCCCTGTTCAAGTTTGAACCCATCACCCCTTGTCCTACCACTACAGTCCCTAATGAAGAGGCCCTCTCCTTATAGTCTTCCCCTGCTGACTGTTCTGCCTCTCTGTGCTTTGAAAGACTTGCCTGTACGTTTATAGTTATCCCAGGTACAAGCAGGGTGGGAGCGGGGCTTGCCTGGGAAAGGAGGGTTCTTTTTGCCAGACTTCCCAAAATGCCTGGTTCCCCCATGTCCTGCTGTTTGGGGATGGCATGAGCATGTGTGCACCCACACTGGAGTCTGTGCTGGGAAGTGCAGAGGAGTGGGGAGAGGCAGCCTGGGACCTGGGGGGAAGTGGTGGTGCTGCTTGTCACAGCTGGTGAGAGCTGACCAGAGCAGCCAGACGGTGATGCTGCCCTTGGGAAATGGGATGTGTGTGATGCTGGCCCTGGCTGCACACCTGCATCTCACCCGGAGCCAGGCTCTTGTCCACCCAGCAGCTGGAATAGTTGTCCTTGTTGTGATGCGCTTCCCACTCGGCACCAGTCTTTCTTCTAAGGGCTCTACAAATGCTGTGCTGATTCATTCCTCCCAAGGAAAGGGAAGCACAACTGATACGGTGTGAAATTCCCCCAAAGCTGCAGCGCATCCTCCTTCCGTGCTGCAGCCTGGCTCCCTCACTCAGTGATTTCTCTTGCTGTGGGTTTTATTTAGGGCTTTGGTTGCTATCGGGTACCCACTATCTTGGCTGCAGGGTGAGCCTGGAGGCATCCTGTCTTTGCCCTTCAACAGGGAAGGGACAAGCTTTTTCCATGGGTGGCTTTTGCCTGTTAGAAGGGGAAGCTTTGCAGGAGGATCCCATGAACTTCTGTGCCTTGAATCTGTATGGGCAAGCTCTGTGTCACCTTGCTGCAGTCAACCAGTGCTTCTGCCTGCTTGGGATGTGCCCCCAGGGGCACCTTCACACCGCAGGCAGCCCCGCTTACCTGGCAGTGAAACACAATGCCACCCACAGCTAGAGAGACAAGCGACTAGCTTCTCGGCTAACAAGATTTAGTTGGATTATGCTATGTATTTAATCAAGGGCTAAGCTCATTGCCTTATTTGAAATGGATCAAAGCCCTTGAAAATGCTGGTCTGGAGACCAGCTACTGAGTGAGAATATTATTCAGCTGCGTTTGCATGGTGAGAGTTGCTTTCGAAGAAGCTGGGTAGTTCAGCAGGCAGGTTTCAGACTGCAGCAGTGACCAAATGCAAAACCAGATGGGAAAAGTGAAGTGATGGGGAGGTAGGAGCTTGCAAATGTTAGTCATTCAGCATCCCGGAGGATTTGGGGGGAAAAGGCTTCATTTTCTAGCTTTCAGTTTGAAACCACATTTCCAGCTATAGAGAGCTCCATGTTGGTAGGTAAGGGACATGCTCTGGCATTTGGCAGTCTGGCTTCCACCTCCTAGAAAAGCAGCTGTGGCTTCAGTGTCAGCTTGTGTGGCTCTGCAGCAGGGACCAGATTCTCCAGTGCTGTCCAGAGGAGACCCACACTCCTCCTGCAGTGGTCATCAGCAGCGCTGGAGCTCACAAAGGTCTCACCTCCCCTTGTCCTTGTCCCTGCGGCAGCATTGCCCTGGGACCCTGCGAGATGTTGGATGTGGTATCAGAGTTGCACGAGGAATGAAGCAAATGATGCCTCTTCTAGCCTAGAGGCACTTGCTCCTTGCTCTGGCCTTTGCTGTGCTGGAGGCAGGCTGCGTGGTGGGAGCCCACATTTCACAGCAAGAGCAGTTCTCCCCATTTTGGGGCTCCTGCTCAGCACAGGCTGGTGCTGCCCTGCCTGCAGCTTGACCCCATGCAGGTTGAGGGGGTGCGTGGCCCCTCCTGCACCCCAGCACTGTGGGGCTGGGTGGTGGACGTGGCAGCAGACGTGCTGCACAGGGTCTCTTTCTGCCTGCGGGCAGAGGGAAGTGTTGCTGTGAGCAGATAGCGAGGCAAGTTGCAAGTGACTTTCCAGCTACGAGCTGTGCTTGCTAGGGTGTGCCTGGAGCGGTAGGACAAGGTTGTCCAAGGTGCATGGCTATCTCCTCCTTGCAAGGCTAGATTTTTTGTGGAAAGGTGTATTTGCGGGTGCCCAGTCCCCGTGTCTGCACTCAGTGTGGTACGAGCATGTCCTGTGCCGCTTCACCTGCCATCAGCTGAGCAAGCTGTTGAAATACAGTGGCTATTCACATCAGCTTTCCTCTTGAAAAGAGAAGTTCTTTCCAGTAACTCCCTTCCATCTCACTGCCATTTGGCATAGGAGGGCAGCGTAGCTCGCTGCTCTTCCGTGCCATGAACGTGACTGCACTGCCTGCAGAACTGAAAATACCCCCACCAAATGGCTTGTGTGGAGGAGTCGGGACTGGGGGGCAGGTATCGGAAACTTCTGCTTTGAGGTGAACCAAGATCTGCAGTTCTCACAGAGCAGCAGGTGCCGGTGCTCCCCACAGCATCACTGCTCCTTCCTCAGTTCACAGACCTGGCTGCCCCATCTCTCCTGCCCGAGCCTCACACGGGGCTGGCAAAGCTTCTTGTGTGACAGGCGGCTGCGAATGTTCCCATGTTTAATTTATTGCTAATCAAACCTGCAAATGAGGCTTTGCCTCAGTTCTCTCTTCCAGCCCGAGCCCATTATACATCCTCCTGCCCTAACCTGCATTTGTAATTACAGGCAAGGATTGGTCAAGCATCCCTTTGTGTTTCAGAAGCCTCGGCAGACTTGCTGGCTTGCAATCATCCTGTCAGTGCCGGCTTTCTGGTGGTCTTGGGTTGTTATCAAATGGTCTTACAGTTTCTAGGCTGCAGCAGTGGGGTGTCTGCTGGAACCTGGCCCTGTTGAGCCGCTCCAGGGTTGCTTGTTCCATGCATTGAGTTGGGAAGGGCTATAAGGCAAGAGCAGATGGAGGGAGGTGTGCTGGGGGGTTGCCCAGCTTCGAGGTTCTCTAGGTTAACCCTGCTTTCACCTAATTGGAACAGAAAAAAAGCCAGTCAACATAGTAATTCTCATGTTTGCTGCTGTGCTGCAGAAAGCTGATGGCAAAGCAGTGCTCGCAGCGGGTGCTGACACCAGCCATTCCCCCCATGCTGCCCTTTCCCTTTGCATCCAGTGCACTGCATCCATGCGGCTCGGGAGTGGGTCAGGAATCCCCGAAATTACATGATGCTGCTGAAGAGCAACGTGGCACTTACAGGGCTGTGTTTGCAAAGCAGTGCCAGGGGCTCAGCTGTGTGGAGGATGGGGGGAGCAGAGGATGATGGTGTTCAGCCATAATGCCCATGAGCAGCAGACAAAACCTGGCCAAATTGGGTAACTTGAGTGGATAAATTAATCTGAAGTGAAGGGTTGGTGCCTTGGCTGGGAGGAGGAGGAGGGTGGGCTGCTGCATTGCTGCAGGCTGCTGCTATGTTCAGGGGGCTGGAGGGGCTGTGGGACACCAGCCCTGATCAGCACCTTCCCCGTGGCCCCTTGGGTTTGCTCCAGCCTGGAGGAGTCTGGCCCAGCTCCTTCCCTGCAGCCTTCCCAAACCTGGGGTGTCTGCAGTACCCAACTCTGCCCATGTGAAGCAAGGAAGATGTTGGGAGAGGAGGAAGTTAAGCCCCTTTCGAAGCTGCCTTTGCTTCCAGCTGTCCTGCACAAGGCTCTTCCAATGCCAGGCAAGGCACACTTGAGCATTTCTTACCACCCCAGTCACTGTCAGATCTGATGACTGCAAATACCTCAGTGGGATATGCTGACGAACAGGGCTGTTCCTTCCTTAGCTTGTGAAATGCTGCTTGGCAGAGCTTTTGGGAAGGGGAGGGAGAAGGAGGGCAGCGCTGCCCATGTTTCATAGGAAGATTCCACACTCCCTTACGGTGCAAAGGGAAGACCTGGGAGATGAAAGCCTGGCTACAACCCTCATTTTGTTATTCTGAGCTGCACCTTCACCTTCTGCCTGTGCTCAGGCAGTGCCCAACCGCCCAGCAAGCAGCCAGCAAACCCAGAAGGGCACCTGCACCCTCTGTCCGGGTGAGCCACGGCACCTTGGCCCCAAGACCACCAGGGAGCTGCTCAGGTCTGTCTTCACAAGGTGCATGTGCACATTCACGGTGTTTTGGTGTGGTGGTTTTAGGATGCAAAGGAAATGTGCTGTCCCCAAGACCTCATAGCAGGCTTGATGCACTTGTGAGTTTTAACGTCCCGCAGTGGTGTTGGGATCAGAGGCTGAGGAGAGTTAAATGGGTGTTGGATACAGAGGGGACAGAAATGGAAGGCTGGCACCTATGGACTCTGTACGGTCACAGGGAGCTGCTTGGGTGAGAGCAGGGAAGCCTGTGCTGGGAGTAACACAGCTTCAGGTGAGCATGGGGGCTTTCCCCTCTGCATCTGAGACTGACAGCCCAGGGCAGGGAAGTGCCACTGCAGGGGCCTGATGCTGCATCAGTGCAGGACATGCCAATGTTTGCTTTCAGAGGTTGTGTTTCTGACCCATCCCACCCTCCCTGTTTGCACGCTGAGCATTCCCTGGGGCTTCCACATCTTCCTCTGCCTGGGATCTTGTCATGCAGGATGGTGCCAGCACACTGCCTCCCGGCTTTCCCAGAGCCCACTCTTGTGCTGTGGTGGCAAAGCGCTATGCTGCTCCCCAGCTCTTGCTTGTGCCCAGCCAGGTCCTGTTTGCCAGCCGTGGTAGGGCCAGAACATCCTCTGAGTGCTGTGTGCTCATGCTGGTTCCCTGTGGACGGGCTCCTGGAGCTCCTGTGTCAAAGCGCCCCATGGGAGGCAAGGGGGACATGCAGGGCTGGGGACAGCTTCTCGACCCAGGGAGCACTGGCCTCTCATTCCCAGCGTGTTTATCTTTCCCAAGGTAGCCAAACGTCTGACTCCTGTTTGCAGAGCTGGATTTCTGGCTGCAGGCAGGCTGGAATTGATTAGTTCATTGGGTTTTTTCACCCTGCCCTGTTGCTCATATCAATGAGTGAGCAGCCAGATCCCTTGGTAAACACACAGCTCTTCAAGAAACTTCTGTGTGTGAGGAGCTTAAAGGTGTTTCTGTGAGGGGGTGAGATGGATGGGGGAGGTTGTTTGCTGTTCCCCAGTGTGCCCCCGCGTTTGCTTGTCCCTCTCCAGGACTGCCAGGCGGTGATATGGAAGAACTTTGGCTTGGAACTGCAATTGCAGAGGCACCACGGTGACGAGGGCTGGTGACTTGGGGCAGAAGGCAGCGACGGCTGAGCCAGGCTCAGTGCCCAGCGCCTCATGCCCACAGCCTACTGCAGGCAATGGCATCACCAAATGTGCATCACGTTTTTCCCCTGTTTGCACGAACACAGCCTGGTGGGGTGGCAGTCTGGGCGCCACAAGCCTCCTGTCCCCCAGCTGATGTTCCCATCATCCTGTGGTGGATCCTGAACCCTGCTTCCAGCCTGGGGCTGCGTGACCCTCTTATCCCTTGCTGAGCTCACTCAGAAGCCTTGTTTCTGCTTATCTAGGATTAATATGTAACTTAATGGCAGTGCATTAGGCACAGTTCTGTGAGTGTGGTGCTTGTGGTAGAGGGTGGTGCAATGCAGGTTTGTGATGCCTGGGTGCTTTATTTCCTCCTTCCTATGATAAGGGTTAGGGTTTTCTTACACCTGGCGCCAGGGCACCAGCAGTGTTGGTAAATGTCTGCTGTGGTTGGGCAGGAGGGACGAGTCAGCAGAGGGAGGGAGAGGATGGTGATCCTGGGGGGTAGCCACAGGGCACAGCACTTCCCTGCCCTGCTCTCCACAGAGAGGCTCTGTGTGCTGGGTCCCAGGGTCTGGTTCTTACATGCACAGCAAGAGAAGTTTTTTCCCATTTTCCCTTATTTAAGGCATCCCAAACAGGCCATCGTGCCACTGCTTTTCTGCTGACACACAGGAAGGCATCACGCAGGCGTGATGTGTGGCATAGTCTCTTAGGTGCTAAGTAAGTTCAAAAATAGAGGGATTAATAATTTCCAGTGAAGTCATTCCCTGCTCTGATAATGGAATTGGTTAAGTTAGTTCAGCAGCTGTATTACTAGTTGTCAGGCAGAAGAAAACCGTATAAAAAAGGTTAGGTATTCCAAGGCTACATAGCCCACAGCAAAGCTAATGAAGGTCTTGGGACATCAGAGTTCTTATAAAATTCCATAGCTAATGGTCTGTATGTTGGAACTTCAAAGTTGCATCCTCTCTCTGATAGCTTTTTTCCCCCTATAAAAACACAGCAGCTATACTGACTGTTTGCAGTGCAGTCTTTAATTACTGCAGACAAGAACAACTCTGTAATCTTAGTGTGGAGGCCAAGCTGCTGTGGATCTTAATGGCACTGTGTGGTGAAAGTACCCTTGGCAGGGAGCTCTGAGCTGCTGCCATTTAAAATCTCGAACAACAATAACCCCATGTGATTGAAGAATTCCAGCTTGGAGGATGTTTTAGGAGTTGAAAGGGCTGATGGGCTCTCCAGCAGATGAGCCAGGCTGATGTGTAGCATGGACTGTGGCAGTGCTTTTTCCCTGGCTGCTGAAATGGCTGGTTTCCCAAGGCCTGGCAATGTATGGAAAAGAAACCACAACAGGGACAGTCTTGGGGTATTGCTACGGAGGTGTCCACAGTGGAAATCATGCCTGCTGCAAAGCAGCCTTTATACTTTCAGGGCTGGAGTGGTTGCATGATGCTTTATTTTCACAAGCAGGTACTGACCACAGTGTTGCAGTCAGTGTTTTAGCTCTAGCGAGGAGTCGAGACACCCACCGTCAGGCTAGATGAGAGCCTGTGGCTTCTGGTGGTAGACATTGCCCTGCTGATAAAGTTTTAGCAGGGTAAATGCCTTAGCATGGGCTGAAGGTTGCACTCTGCAACCCGCCTGGCACCTCAGTGGGGTGGCTTGTGCTGTGTCCCCACCAGTGTGCCCTGCTGAGGCTGGAGACATGAAGCAGCCAGCGGCTTGGCACAGGCAAGCCCACTGTGGGGTTGAAAATCTCTGCCTTGGGTTTCGCCATTCCAGTGGCAAGAAGCAGGTCCCCTGGGATGTGTGCATCACAGGCAAACTAGGCAGGGATGGGACTTCCCCCATGGTCTTTTCATTTATTTTTTGAGAGAAAGAAGATGTAAATAGGAGCTGGACCATACTTTAGCCATAAATGGCAGTGAAAGATGTGCTGTGGGTCTTGGAGTGAGCAAAGAACAAATGCTGTAACCACAAGTCCTGTGCCTGCATTGAAGCATGACAACTGAGAGGACGTGTGGCTTCATACATGTTAACTGGGATGGTCCAGCCAGTAAAGGCAAACCAGTGACCAGAAACAGCATCTCAGACCCCCCCTTTGGAACAGCTCAGTTGCAGCAAAGAGGAGACTGTACATGTGATAACCCCCTTAGTTCAGCCATGCTGAACTTGTAAAACATGCTTGAAAAATCAGGTTTTTGTCTGTGTTTTTTTGGGGAACTATATTAAACAGCAGTCCCATTATCTTTTCCTCCATCAAAGTGAGGGTGTTAAAGCTTTAGACAGTGCAGCTTGTACTGTGTGAACTGAGTCAGTAAATCCCTGACTGTTTACTTGGCTTTATCTTGACAATTTTATACTCTCCAGTGGGTATAGTTAATCTCCTAGTTTGGAGCACTAACAAATCGGTGATTTCAAAATCTATTTAAGTGATGTGTGATGTATATAGAATTTAAAATCCAAATCTAACCTGCCTTCTATTCTCTGCTGTGGTCTGGCTGTATTCTAGATTTCTTCAACTGGCGAAGGACAGCCCTGATGAAAACTCCCTACTGAATGCATTTCCTGGGCAGTTCCACCCCGCATCCCCTTTTCCTGCACATCCTAAGGCTGCTTGTTTGATGAGTAGGATGCCCAAGTTGGTGGTGGGGGCTGCAGTGGGAGATTTCCTTTCCCATGACCTGGGAGGCAAGGAGTTGTCCCAGGCAGCCCATGTCCTTCCCTGCCCTCCTGGGTCAGGGGCAATGCTGGGGAGTATCTGCCTGTTCTTCCTCTCCCTTGCTTGGTATTCACTTTAATTCTTATCGATTCATGTTTTAACCAAAGCTCTCCATTTCCTCATCCTGATCCTGCATGAGCATTG
>NW_009935326.1:17990-24098 GCF_000696875.1 Nestor notabilis | reverse complement strand
TTCCTGCTGCTTCGAGACCGTGTCCAGGACACAGGAATTTCCACCACTTTGTCTCCTAATGAACCTAGGGAACAAATGCAGGACTGTAAATGTTTGCTGTTGGTATCCAGCAGCAGCCTGGCAGTGCTGCCAGCCCGAGAGGTTAGCAACCATTTCACTCCGCCTGCTGAAGAGCCTTTTATTGTCCATTTAACTGTGCAGTGCCCACAAGTGCCCAGTGAGTGCTTTGCTTTTATGCTCTGTGTGTGGAGAAATCTGCTGGCAGCTGATGCTCTTTTTCTCCTTGGAAGCGTTTGCACTGACCCTGGCAAAGGGAGGCGAGATGGTAAAGGCAGGCTGTAGATGGGGAGAGCTGCCCATCACTGCAAAGGAGGAGGGGTGGAAAATGAACAGGAGATTCAGTCATGTACAATCGCATCTCCTGAACTGCAATTAATGTAGGAGAGTCCGAATCCCTCTAGGAAGGGTAATATTTAACTTGGGCAAATGCTTGTTATGCTCTGTGCTCCAGCCTGCACATGTTGCTACGCCCTTCCTTGCAAAGAGGAATTGCAGCAGAGCCCAGGAATCAAGCTGCTTTTGGGCTTTGCAAAGCCCTGTGTGAGGTTAAACCTGGATCAGGATTGATGCATCAAGCAGGATTGATGTTCCTGCCCTGGTGCATGAATAAACCGTGTCCTCCTGGTTTCCGCACCTCAGCATCGCCTGCATGGAGCTGGGTACCACTCGTGCCAGTGCTGGGCTGCTCGCTATCCCAGTGGGTATGACTGGCTGCTGCTAGGGTGGAGTGCTCCTTCCACTGGTGCTTTGGTGCTGCAAACACTCCATGAACTTCCTTGGCCTTCTGAGTTTTTCCGTGTGTACAAAGCATGTCATGTTTCTCTTGCTAGGTATCTTAAAATTGTTCTTCAAAGCGAGTTGCACAAACACCTTAGCTCAGCCAGCTGTGGGATTGCAGCTGAAAGTTGCCATCTTCAATGTTCCTACATTTTTAACATTCACTATTAGAATAACCTGAATTTGCTTCCCCCTTGTTGAAGCCTCCCTGGGGTCATTTTTCTCTAAGACAGTTCAGATACAAGTTCCCCATATTCAGGCTTTGGTTGAGCATCACTGCAGTCTCCCATCTCCCCCACTTTCTTCATGCACGTGCAGGCTCTGAACTTGCCAGTTTTGAGGATGGGTGGTTTGTCATTACCAGCTCAGTGCTGCTGCTGCTGCTGCTGCTGCTGCACTGTTAATTCTTAGGTCACTTAATGTACCAAATTACTCCTTCCTGTGCTTTTTGGAGGCGAAGGGCTAAGAAACAGTGATGGCACTAATATTAAATTCTCTAAAACTAATAGGAACCTGTTGTTTAATTGTTCTGGCACTCTGTCTGTCTGGGAGTGTGGTGTCACTTGAAGGCTAATAGTGACAGAGGTCTTGTGGTGTATTACCATGGGATGCTGCTAAATTTCCTGGTTAGGTTGTTTAGGAGTTAAGACTATCGTAACAGTCTATCTGTTCCTTGGAGGCTTAGTTTGATTAAACCCCTTTGTATTGCTAATGCTAATGGAGCTGGGGATCTGCTGGGAGAGCTTAACAAAAGACTTTAACGTAGGCATGGCTTTGCTGGTTTTACTGTCTCTGGGCCCCACTGAAGGTGTTTGTGTTGGAGGTGTTTGCATGGGGCAGGATCTTCCAGCCCTGGCGGGGTGCTGGGGGTGACCTGAGCACCCGTCCCTGCTGCCTGCGGGACCTTCATCCCTTCGGGGTCTCTGTCACATCTCCCAAGTGCAGGCATCCTGCAAGCTGTGCTGGGTGCTTCATATCTGCTCCAAGCATCTGGCAAAGCGGTTTGTACAGCAGCAGTTTCCCTGGTTGTACGTTGATTTATGACTGTGTTGGTTGAGATGTGTGCTCCCAGGGGGCTCATGGGGCTGCCCATGCTGGGATGGGGTCCAGATGCTCCAGAACCCCGGTGCTGGCAGGAGAAGGCTGCACGTTGCAGTGAGACTACAAACAGCCCCTGATGGACTAATGAACTGGGGAAAAACTGCTGAATGTGACAGAAAGCCCTAAATCTCAAAGCAGAGGAAGACCTGCTCCTTCCTCAGGAAAGCCTGGCTGCTGTGCTGGGTGCTGATACCGCTGCAGGCGTGCAGGGCTGCTGTGAACCGCCTGCCCCTCTTCCTGACCCCGGCGGCTGTCTCTCCTGGCTCGGGGCCTGGGGTACTGCGCCATCCCCTGTGCTGGGGGATGCTGGAGGAAGGTCCTTTCCGCAGGCAGAGGAAGTGTGTTGGGGTCAGGAGCGAGAGGTGTCAGGTCTATCCCCTTCCTGTGTTGGTAGCTGGCATGGATCACACTCAGACCTCTTCTGAATCAACTCCCAAGCTGTAAATTACCCTGCTGCCTCTTCTAGTACGTATCATCATGGTGAAATTAATTTTCCATGAGAGAGTCAGCTGTTTCTTGATTAGAAGTGCTCCAAAAATACCAACAGAGAAATGATTACAGGAAGACTTCAGCACTCATTTATGTAATTGGACTTTACCTCCCTGGTTGAAGTTGTTGCATCCATTCCTGGCTTGGATAAACACTTGCCCTCCCTGTTGCTTTTGAGCAGGGAGGTTGGGGTGCAGCATCCCGAGGGGTGCACTGGCCCTGGGGTTCAGCCATGTGCCTCTTCTCCAGCTGGTGGCAAGCTGTAGGTGCAATGTCATGGTTTCCATGTGTTTAAATCCCAGCAGTGTTGTCTTATCTGGTAATGAACTAACAAGAATAAGCTTAATGCAGTCATTTGAGTAAATTGATTCTTCAGTTCTGCTTGTTTTCTATGTGGGTTGTGAGGGTCTGCTGGAAATCGGTAGGAAAAGGGGCATCTCCTCTCCCTGTCATGGTCCACCCCCCATCTACTCCAACAGCAGCTAAAATTCCTTTCGTGTCCTTATCCTGCTGCTCAGCCAGGCTATCACCACGTGTATGTGGTCTGAAGTGCTGCGTGCTCAAATGGAATAAAGGCAGAAGGCCAGTGTAATTTCCAAGATCATCCTATGTGATTAAATTAGCAGTATCTTGCAGCACAGCGAATTGCTTTCTGTCTGAACCTTGGTTCAGGCTGAGCGCATCGCCTGTGTGTGTGTGTGTGCGTGCGTGTTCCTTCTCCGGCAGAGGCTGTGGTGGGGATGCTCGGCATCTCCTTCCTCTGCTGGTGGTAGCTCTGGCATTATGGCTGTGAGAAACACTGCCTCTAGGTTACAGGTGCCCTGGGCTCTGTAGGGTCAGCTTTAATAAATGTAAAATATGGCAGATTTTCTCATCAAAAGCAAAGTAAACCGAGGGGTGAGGTTTGAGTTTGGTACAGTGACTCCTAGATGTCGGTCCAGACCCAGCCCTGGCCATGGCAGCCCCATGGAGCTAAACCAAGCACTGTGTGGCTATGGGGAGTGAAATGTTTTTAATAATGTGTTTTTAAATCCCATGTTCTGACCCAAATGAGTGTTGTGTCCTGGATAAGCATGGGCTTTGTGAAGCTTATCTCATGGTGGCGGATGGCTTTGGGGGCAGAAGGGGCTGGGGTCGGTGTGGTCGTGTGGGGTTCTTGGTACTGTGTGTGTGTGGCGTGTCGATGGCACAGCTCGTCCGTGGCCAGGTATCTCCTCAATCATCTGAGTAAAGGGGTTAATATGTGAAAAGGCAACTGCTGCCTTGAACAAAGCTGGTGTTGTTTGTGCTCGCGCTCCCCTGGGATGGTGGCTGCCGTGACAGTCTGCTCAGGATTCCCACTGCTGTTCTGTGCGAGCCCGACCCAGCAAGCCGTGTCATGTGGCTGTGGTGAGGCCCTGCTCCGTCTGCCCGCCGAGGAGCAGGAACAAATGGTGCTTTCACTGCGCCCAAGAAACCTCCCTCTTCCTCAAATTAGCCAGGGATTGGATGCTGATTTGTGTGTCTCCTGTTCTTTCATGCTTCACCAAACCTGGTTCCGCTTTATCCAGCGAGTAGAAGGCATAATGAAGTAGAGAGCTAAATTACTTGCTCAGTATCACTGAGTTATGCCTCCACGCAAGCTGGAAAGTGCAAGCTTGCTGCCCCCTCTTCCCTTGTCAATAGCCTGATCCTGATAAACATTTTGGCTCAAGTGGCTTCAGCTCTGTGCAAAGAGGAGAGGAGCTCTTGATTAGTCTTTTGGGGCTTTGGAAAGGGAGCTGTGCAGCTCAGTACTTGCTGATGGCTGAGGTGAGCCTGTGTGGTGCTGCTCTCCCTTATGAATTCATGCACTGCTGTGCTTGCTTGGCTTTGGAGGATGCTGTTCTATTGCTGGATGTGTTGGTTTGTGCTGCTTCTTGCTAAAGCATTGCAGTGCTCCTGCCTGTAGCTTGGGGTGGATGCTGCCATTTGGGCAAGATGCTATAAACGTGTCCTTAGGAGCCGTATGTCCAAAGTATCAACCCTTAATATGTCGCCTTTGCTACCGAGGCAGAGCTTTGACCTGGGCTGATGAGCCGAAGAAGCTGTCCAACTTCTGTACCTTGTCGTGGTCATCTAGGAGACCTGCCCTCTGCCTCGCCTGCATGATCAAGTCAGGCTGGAGCTGCCCCGTGCATCCTGCCCTAGACACCAAGGCTATGCCAGCCCGATTGCATTATTCACTTACTCACACTAACCCTAAATAGCCCATTTCCACAAACCTTTCTTTTCCCCACAGGAAGTCCTATTTCCGTAAGTCCTGGTTGGCAACTGCCTGGTGAAGCTGGGGCTGGACTGCTGGTGTTGGGAGATGATGTGGTTTCATGCCGAGCTCCAAGCAGGAGTTGAGTTGAAGTGCAAGCTTATGCAGGTTTTAGGGCTTTGCATGGGGAATTTCAGCTACACTCATTTCTGGCCTGTAGTGCCACATCAAATGCCAGCTTCTCCTTGAGCCTTCTGACCTGGGGATCTGCTAAAGCAAATTCCCAGTCTCTCTGAGCAGAAACAGCCCTCGCTGTCTCTCACTGTCATTGCAACTCGAGGATCTTGCCAGGAAACTGCAGCAGAGCACACATTCATCTTGTTGCTGTCACTAACCAGCCCGGCGGTTGCAGAACTGGCCGCAGAAGCAGTGGGTGAACAAAGAGGGTTTGGGTGCAGCTTTGGCTGAGGCAGCTCTGCTTGTTGCCAGTGTAACCACTGGCTTAAGGTGCTATCACTGGCTCTACCATGAAGGTACATGTATAGGAGGGGCTGCAAATGGCATTTAAGATCTCACTGCAAGCCATATAGTTGCCAAGCAGTTCATGGACCCGACCCCGTTCTTGGTGAACATGGGGTGATTCCCCATAGATAGGCTGGGCACAGCATCTGGGCATGGTGTGCAGGCTCTGGGCATGGCGTGGGGCTCCCTCGCCTCTTCAAATATTTACTTATCTGTGTGGAAACAAAACACGGTTGGGATTGGGAAATGCGTGTGGGCAGCCCTTCTGGAGCCCGACTTGAGCTGTGGGTGTAGAAGGGGAAAGCAGGACAAGGAGACATGGGGCAGTGCATCAGCCTGTGTAGGTGGTGTCAGGGGGGACCCTTACTCTCCAATGGTGGTGCTGGGTCCTGGGTGCCCTCTCTAATCTGTGCTCCCAGTGACTCCAGCAATGACTGCACCTTCCTGGCACTGGCAGCCACCGGTTCCGGGCTATTGTGTCTTGTGATACGCCTGCTGTAGAAATGACCTGTTATGGATGTTTCCTGGTGACATTTCGTCAGTTGCTGCCCTCCTCTGTGATGGGTCTCTGTTGTTTCCTTGGCCTGGTGCCCTCGTCATCCCTCCTGGGGTGTCTTTTGACCTGTTTTTGTAATTACTAGTGCAGAATTTGCCTTCTAGATCTCACCTCCTCTCTATTTTCAAATCAAGATTATTTTTGCCCCCCTTCATTCTTAAGCCTAAGATATCACTGCAAGGGGGGCTGTGGCTGGCACTGTGGTGCTGTGGTGTGCATGGTGGTGGCTGTTCTGCTGTCCCTATGGGTGACTGTCTTGCCATCCCTGCGGGCTCTGCTGGTGACTCAGGGCTGTGCTTGCTGCTGTTTGCTTTGGGGCCCATCCTGCCAGCGCCGGGTGTCAGCTTAAACTGAAACCTAAGCAGGCTCAGCCTGAGCA
>NW_009935326.1:400-17959 GCF_000696875.1 Nestor notabilis | reverse complement strand
GGTCAGCATGAAAGGAGGTGGGGAGAAACCTGGCTGCGGGGGCTGGTCCTGGGGAGCAGGGGGCTCGTGCTGTGAAGTGCTGCCTGCTCTGGCACATACGGTTTGCTGGTGGGCTCGGACTGGTACTGGGATGGGTTTTGTGGTACCTCTGCCAAGCAAGTGTCAGCCCTTGGTGCTGCAGTCTAGGAACAAATGCCCTTCTCCAGGCCTGCAGCTTAGTTTCCTGTTATAATATTTCCCAATTAAATCTCCCTGCTTAGGAAGCAGAATGTACAGTTATTAAGCTGCAATGCTGCATTACAGCCTGCATCATCAGGTCTATCTGGGTATGGTCCTCTTATTAACCAGCCGGGTTTCTAAATATGCTTTTACACCTCTGCTTCCCCGCTCCGTGCCCTTCCCAGCTCCACCAGACAACCAAGGCACGTGTGACCTAGGGATCCTTCTGGCAGGAGCGAGCTGAAACCAAGCAGGAGGCAGGGAACGGTTGCAAAAGACTCCTATTGCTCTATCCTATGAAACCTTATGGTCACGGAAATACTCCTTTTTCTTTCCCCTTGCAGTGAACACCTACCTCTTCATGATGCAAGCCCGAGGCATCATGATTCGTGAGAACATGCGAACAATAGGAGCTCAGGTGTACGAGCAGGTGGTCCGCAGTGCCTATGCCAAGAGGAACAGCAGCGTGAACGACTCAGGTATTTCTTGAGTGATTGTCATTTTGATCAAAGGTTCCATTTCCTTTGGAAATCAAGCTGACCTGAACCACTCTTGCTCGAAGAGATTAATTTATGCTGGTAAATGCAGGGTGGGAATCTTGACTGGCTTCCTTTTTTTTATATGTATAAATAGATACTATATAGAACATAAATGCCTATTATATATATAATTAATGTGTATATATGCTACGTATAAAGACTATATTGATAGAATATAATTTATTTATGTTAATCATATAACTTTATATATATATAAAATTTAAATGCTTCTAACTTGTACAAGGAGTGAAAATCTTGAAAGGTCTCAAAGGCTGGGATGTTGAGCTGAAATTGCTTTCCAGCAGTTCGATTTGTTAGCTTCAACTAGTCTGAGGGTAAATACTTTCAAATTCAGTTTTGTATTTAAAAAAGTCACTTCCCAGGCACACACATGTGCAGAGCCATGGCTCTGTGCACATGGAGGAACCTATGCTCATATGCTCATAAGCTTCACTCTTCCCATGCAGGGATGAACTGAGATGACTTGGCTGGAGATCTGCCACGAATAATACATTGAACTTCGGGCAGAATGCAGGGAGTGGAGTCGCAGGCTCCCACTCCCAGGCTGTTCATCATCCGTAATAGAAAGCTCATAACAGGGTTACAAGTTTTGGTGTAAATATGGTACAATGAAGCATAAATGCACATGGCTGCATAAGCCAGGGTGAGGCATTGTCTTTGGGCTGGTGTGACACCAAGCATGCACCTCCTGTGCTGGCATGTCACTGGTGCATCATGCTGGTGCAGTTGGCATCAGGGAGCTCAGCTCCTCCACTGCCAGGGTTCATCATCAGGGCCTGATAAAGTTTTACAAAGCAAGATTATTTCCTTATTAATAACAAAGCACAAGCTGTGTCCTTGCTGCCCGGCCCACTGAGGAGCGGCGATGGAGCCGCCAGTTCAGCTGTACTCTGACCAGGGATGGGCACGGGAGGGGAATTACCAACTTGCACAAGAGATTGACACCCAGGGTCACCTCCTCTCCTTGCTGAAGCCAGCCAGGGCTGCCACTCTGGGCTATTTTTAAGGCTGGAAACATCAAGTAAAGCAGATGCAGGGTGAGGAAGTGGCTGATCTCCTGAAGGGAGGAGGGTTAGACGCTCCACTGCTACTGCCTGTGGTGCTGAGAGTCAGGAGCCATACTGCTGTGGTCCTGGCCCTCAGGGCTCTGTGACCTCCAGAAACCTGCCTGCAGCAGACAGGGAAATGGTTACCATGTTTGTGTCAGCGATAGCAGTACTGCTGCTATTGGAGCTTCATCTCCACCCCAGCTCAGGCATGGGCTGATACCCCTCCTGCGCCAAAAACTCCAGCTGCAAGGACATTTTTGACATATACCAAGTGCTATGCACCATCCTTGTATGACCTTCCCCTGGCAGGCAGGTCAAAGCAGGCACATGATGGGTGGTGGTGACATCTGGAAGGCACATGGTACTGTGGCTGCAAGGATTATATTAACACCATGATCAGTATCTTCCCTCTTTGACTCGGTTTTCGGGCACCTTGGTGGGAACTTGGTGGCACTGCCTAGTATGTGCATCCTTCCCCAGTGTGATGGCCAGGAGAGCAAACCTGCCTGGTATGGCTGCAGGGGGGGACCCAGCCAAAGGCATTGACTGTCCCAGCAGCTGCCCCTGTCCTACCCTGCAGGCAGCAGTGGGTGTCCATCCCTATATCCCACTCTTCCAAGGAGAGGCATGCAGAGGAAGGGCAGGGATGCTGCTGCTCGGAGTGATCTGGCACAGGCCACGCACCAGTTTGCTCAGAAGACACTGTGGCCCCTCTCTGGTTGTCCCTGTTCCAGCCACACGGGAGAACTGGGAGGCTGGAGGCTGTTGATGCTTTCTGAGATGCAGTCTTTCCCATACATCATGTGTGCTGGTCTTCGTGCAGTGCTGGCTTGTGCGTGTGTCCTCCTGGGGCTTCAGTTTCTGGCAGATTCCTTAAAAATGCAGTATCCCACTGTGAGTGGCAAGGTGACCGAGCACAGGGTGCTTGTCCTCATCCATCTGCATTTATTCTTTGCCCTTAGCTTTTTTCGTCTTGTGTTAAAACGAGGAAGTAATTTATAACTTTTTCAGCATTTGCTAATAAGTGCAGTAATAGGTTTCCTGTTCAGTGAGCCAAGAGGGATCCCTTCTGTGCTTTTGCAAGCAAAAAAGGCAGCCCTTGGTGCAAAAAAGGGGAGCTGAGCTTCACCGTACAGTATCCGCTCGACTGAGTATTGAGAGCATGCTCTAGTGATAGGAATTTAATGGGAATCTGGTTATTAAAATATAGAGCAGTATCAAGCATCCAAAACAGTATCTATCATACTTGAAAAGCCCTTAGGTTCTGTTTACAAGTCCATCTTGAGTCTGAGATAGTTTGTGTGCCACTTATTAGAATGAATAAATGGTATTAATGATGTGATTACTAGCACAATAAAGCAAACTGAAATATCAGGCCAGCAATGGCTTGTCCCAGTTGAGTTAAATGGAAGATTCTTGACCTTGCAGGTAAAGGCAACCCTCCCTGCTTTGTTTTAAAGGATGAAATTGTCACTGGATTATATTTTCTTGATATATCATTAATGTGGCTATTAAATGCAGCAGCCTTTCTGCTATGGAGAATATACTGTGCTTATGCAATCACTTAAATGTCTCTATCCTTACATATGACTTGGATTCTTAGCTCTTAATCTTAGCCGATTCATTCACCTCCTTGCACTGTAATTTTGGGTTTATTTGGTTGCTCTGGGGATAAAATATGTGAAACCTTTTTGCTATCAATATGTTCTTGAAACTAAGTGTGAGACGAATTTGAAAGGTTATAGCTGCTGAGTAAAAGAAAAAAAAATTTGGATTTCACACTGGGTTCAGTAAAATAACTTCATCTGGCTACCTACTGTAAATCACAGAATCAGAGAATGGTTAGGGTTGGAAAGGACCTTAAGATCATCTAGTTCCAACCTGGGTGTTTACTGATGGGTCACTTGCAGTCCTTCTGTCCAAGGCCTTGCAGAGCTGCCCGGACAGCTCTCAGGGTGTGATGAGTGGGACACTAGACCTTCTTTTGTCTCTGGGTGCCTGAACACCAGCCAGTTTGTTCTATGCCCAGGGCTGCTCTTGCTTTGAATTAGCATGGTGAATATCAGCCCCATGGCATGCTTCTGCAGCTAGCTGCTGCAGGAGTGCCTGTGCATGGTAGGGTAGTTGGAAAGGACAGGACCTTGTTCTGGTAGCTGCCTGTGATGAGGCTCGGTGGCTCAGCTGTAAACGACTGCTTTCCAGGACCTCTGTGGGGTGTAAGGTTGGTGCTGGTGCTGTGGACTTAAAGGCCAATCCTTTGCTAAGCATCTGATGCTTGGAGAAAGTGGAGAGGCAGCATCTTTCTGTAGCAGCTGATGCAGGGAACTTATCCTAGTGCCTAAAATGAAGTCATGCTTGACTAAGATGCCTTATGCAAAGCTGGCAACTTAACCACGAAATTCTGCTTTCAACAGATATATAAAAACCTCCTTAAAACATCTACAGGTGTAAGAGGCTGGGAGGGTTTTGTCCAGGAGGAAAAAGGGTGCAGGAGAACAGGGGTACTGGAGAAATACGGAAATATGCTGTGCTGGGCTCCTCTGCTCTTGCACAATGCAAACTGGAGGAGAGGCTGTGTGTAACATGATAGTTTTCATTGATCCTTTGAGGCGGATGCAAGGCAGGATTTCCCTGTGTAGGCTGCTGCACTGACAGTCCTTACTGGCATTGGGACCTGGAAAAGACCCACTGGAAGAGCATGTTCACTTTCACTGTGCCATGGTCCTTCAGAAACAAGGTGCTAACTTCCTTCCAAGTGCCACATGTTCCTTTGCTTTGAGCTGTTTGTGATACCTGAAGGTGATGCTGAAAGTTCTTCCTTAGGCCAGAAAATGTGAAGACTGGGTTCCAAGTCCAGAGAGAGCTCATGCTGCATGGGGACACCCCATGCTGTTGGGAACATCCTCAGCCATGGATGCATTTGCAGGCTGCTCACAGTGGCACAGGGAGGTGGTTGGTAATAACAAAGACTTGCAGCTCAAAGTAAACTTGTTTTAAATAATTTTTTTTTCTTTTCCATCCCCCAGATTATCCTCTTGACCTGAACCACAATGACACCTTTCTGCAAGCCACAACGTTTCTTCCTGAAGACTTTACCTACTTCCCCAACCATACCTGTCCTGAGAGGCTCCCTTCTATGAGTGAGTAGCATCCCAATGGCCCATGTACCTCATGCTGCCCACCATGGCTTTGGAGGGCACATTGTGGCATTCCCCAGCTCACCAGCATTGCACCTTTGCCTGCCAGGCACCTGGGCTTGAATAGGAGTGCTGTTCAGAGCCCGGTCCTATCCTGGGAACTCATTGTTTACCCACTCATACTAATCCCTGCTATGTTGGAGGCAGGTCTCCCTGCCAAAGCAGGACCCCATTGATTGGCAAACACTGTGAGCTGGTGCAGAGGCTCAGATAGACCTTTTCCAGGGGCAGTGGTGGTGGGGTGGCACCTTGGCAGTACTGCTGGTCCCAGTCCTGAGTTGTGCAGGGGCTGGTGCAGGAGATGGGCTGGATCCACCCCGAAGGGAGTTGCAGCTGGGAGAAATGCTTGTACCAGAGCAGTACCCCGTTGGAAAAGTGGGCTTCCTGCAGAGGTGCGTGGGTTTGTGTCTGCTGGAAACCTGTATGGAGGTATAAAGGGGTGCCCTGGCTGGTGTAGGTCTCTGATGGAGAGCTGTGTCCGACAGCAGCCACAAAGGTTGAACAGAGCCCATCTGCTGAGGAGATGGAGGTGTTGCAAGTCATGCCACCAGCATTTCCTAATAATTTTTGTTGGTGCTTGGGGAAAAGAAGAGGCTGCCTGCATTCAGTGCTGGGGCTAGAGGGCAGGGGTGCAGCAAAGACCTATCTGGAGCAGGCACAAACTGCATCAGGACCACAGTGGTTCCTGACTCCCCTCCTCAGCTTCTCCCTGCTCTCTCTGCAGAGGGCCCTATCGATGTAAATATGAGCGAGATCACGATGGAGGATATCCACCAGTTCTTCTCAAAAGACCCTTCCATCAAGCTGGGAGGCCACTGGAAGCCGAGCGACTGCCTGCCTCGGTGGAAGGTAACGGGGAGCTGGGCAGCCCCATGTCCCTGCTGAGTACAGGGGACGGAGAGTCCTGGGTGGGTGATGGAAAGACATTAACAGGAACATCTCTGATGTGCTGCAGCTTTAGAGTAATGAATATAAGGATTGCTGAAGTGTGGAGCTGCAGTGCCTAGGGAGGAAATGCTGAATTCGAGGGCTGCTTTAGTGGTGCATGAGTCAGCTTTGAGCTTTTGCATGAACTGTGAAGGAGCCAAGCAGTGAGCTCTCCTCCCTGCTGCCAGCCCTCCCACTGCCCCTGCTGCCCTATCTAGGGTAGGATTTGACCCAGAGAGGCAAGGTGGCAGTGTGGGAGACTCCTGTTCCCAGAGGACGGTGGCTTAGGGCAGGGTGGTAGCAGGTCCTGTCCCCACTCCTGCTGTCCCCAGTGCTGGGCAGAGGCAATGGAGGGGGGAGCTGTGGGTCTCCCTTCCACTCAAGGTTACATTGAATTTCCCCAAAGCAGCAGTTTCACAAAAAGTGAATAGGAAATCCATGTTGTGGGGGTTGGGAGGGTTTCATGCTGCTCAGCCCTGCATGGGAGAGCTGAGACACCGTGGTTAGCACTGCTCCTGTAACACCCCATCAGCCAGTTCCAGGGGTTGGTCGGCAGCAGGAGCCACTGGTGTGGTGCAGTAAGAGCCATGTCCTCTCCCTGTCAGGTGGCGATCCTGATCCCATTCCGCAATCGATACGAGCATCTTCCTGTCCTCTTCAGGCACCTTATTCCCATGCTGCAGCGGCAACGTTTACAGTTCGCCTTTTACGTCGTGGAACAAGTGAGTGAGCCCTGGGGGACGGGGGCAGCAGCCGCTGGGGCACAGATATGCTGCACTAAAGATGTGCCAAGGGGGTTACCTGCCAGATCACATCATGTGGCCATGGGCAGGTTCAGGGTTCATGTTGCCATGTGTAAGTTGTCCCATTCTGCCTAAAAGTGGCACAGCTGAGAGGTATGCCCAAAGATGACTGGTTTTACCTAAAAAATGGATTAGAAATTTGGTATTTTTTTGTTTGTTTGTTTGTTTTTGTTAATCCTGTATTGGAGCAGGTATTTTTAAAAAAAACCATTTTTTTTTTAAATCCATGTATTTGCAGTTTAAATAATTTGGTGTTATTTTTGTATATCTCTACTAGTTCTAGAGTGCATCCCATAGGCACAGAAATGGCTTGACCAGAGTTACACAGTTCTTGTCTGGCCAGTGTCTAGATGACTTTCATGAATATAAAACACGAGACAGTCATTTGATGCATATGTGAACCTGTCACTTATGCTGTCTGGCTTCATCCACCCAGTAAATGTTCCTTCATATCTAGCTCTTCTTAAAAAGATTGATCAAAATTGGCTTGTTCTGGTTTTTAAGTATCTGAGTAATGAGACTTTAGCGTCTTTATTTTTGCTCCTGCATAGTAAATTGAATACTTAAGTCCTGGTTGATCTCACTAGTCTGTCTCTTCCAATACATCTTCTTTTGTGGCACCAGTGTGGGAGCTGGTTGCCCTCTGCAGCTTTCTAGACAAGGCTGAGAATGCACATGCAGAGCATGAACTGCACGGGACTCCCCTTGAGAAGGAACTTTCTCCCTCCTAGGCTGGAAACCAACCCTTTAACCGTGCCATGCTCTTCAACGTTGGCTTTCGGGAAGCAATGAAGGACTTGGACTGGGACTGTCTCATCTTTCATGATGTGGACCACATACCAGAAAATGATCGTAACTATTATGGGTGTGGACAGATGCCGAGGCACTTTGCAGCCAAGCTGGATAAGTACATGTATCTGTAAGCACTGTTCTTTCTCCCCACTACCATAATAGCTAGGGAGCCAGTGTTAGTCTGTTGTTTTTAAAGGTGGAAGATGAATCTCTATTTGCTTCTCAGGCTTAGTGTGAAGTGGATGTGAGAGGGGAATAGAAGAAAGCATCCTCACAGCTCAGGCTTCCCCCATTGCAGGCAGGAGAGCTGCAGCACTGGCGGGCTCTGCCCTAACCCCTTCTCTCCCACTTAGGCTCCCTTACAACGAGTTCTTTGGTGGGGTGAGTGGCCTGACTGTTGAGCAGTTTCAGAAGATCAACGGTTTCCCTAATGCCTTCTGGGGCTGGGGTGGTGAAGACGATGACCTCTGGAACAGGTACGGGTTTGGGTGTCCCTGAACTTTGCTTCTGAGGGTGTTTCTGTGAGCCAGCCTGGCTGCAGTGTCTCAGAGAGTGTCTCTAGGCAGTACGTGTGAAGCAAACAGAGAAGTGCTGATTGGGAAGTTATTGGCTCTGTGTGCAATATTCCACAGTGCTGAGCTCAGGCTGATCTCAGTTGAGCTGAAGCTTTGAGGTGCCAACTGACTTGCCCGGAGCCCAGGCTGGAATGGGGAGGTTTGCATAAGCATAAGCTTATCTGCTGAGTGGAAAGGCAAAGCTGCTGTTGGAGCCCCACGTGCATGAGCTGTGCAGCCCTGGCAAGTGCTGGTGACACAGCAAGTGCAATCACTGATTCCTGGTTTTTGTTTATTCCTCCCTTTCTAACGCAGAGTGCGGTACGCAGGCTACTCGGTGACTCGACCAGAAGGAGACACAGGGAAATACAAATCAATTCCCCACCATCATCGGGGAGAAGTGCAGTTCCTAGGAAGGCAAGTACATTTCTGTATTTTTAAGCCCTTTGCAAAGAGTCTGTACCATGTACAAGGCAGCTGTTTGAGGGCAGTAACAATCTTAACTCATGAGGGAAACTGAACTGCAGGGAGATGGAGGCAGAGAGCTGCTTGGATTCCTCCATTCCTCCATTTCATACCCCATATCCCTGTGATGAGAGGTCCTTGCTCCATCCCTGGAAGTGTTCAAGGCTGCGTTGGCTGGGGCTTTGAGCAAACTGATCTAGCGGAAGGTGTCCCTGTCTGTGGCAGAAGTTGGAACTGGCTGAGCTTTAAGGTCCCTTCCAACCCAAACCATTCTATAATGATAGTGTATGCAAACAGGGAGATTGCAGCAGCTCCAGCACACTTCCACTGCAGTGCTGAGATGTAGCAACTCATACCTCTCCATTCTTCTGTTCCTGCCTCTTGGCCCCAAACCAGTGTGTGTACAGAGCTCCTGTATTGCTCTTCTGTGAGACTTTGGACATCCATCAGGAGCAGTAACTGTCCCCTGTACCTAAGGAGCACAAGTAGTTTATGAACATGTACTCTTTTTTTCCTCAAAAAGCTGCATTCTTGCTGGGGCTTTCCAGGAGGATTCTGACCTCTTTGTTCAGGAAGTTGTTTTGGAGAGTGCAAAGGTTGGTTGAATGACTGGGAACCTTGATAGCATTTGAGTGTTCTGAAAACTCTGCAGCAGAGAAATACCTTTTTCACAATCAGCTGTAGGAATTGACATTCATAGGTGATGAGCTACTGGACAGTGCAAGCTCTGTTCTGCAGAGGGGCTCCTGGCTGCTGCTGGCAGCAGAGGCAGCAAGGAGGGTTTATGTTGCAGATACCATTTGAGCTATCTGCTGGTCCCTTCTTACAGAAGACTCATTTTGGGGGGAGTTTCCATTTGAGGTTATGTCATCTTTAGCCCTACTTTTCATTTCTGTCAGACAGAATGCAGCCAGAATGAGAGGTGCTTCTCTCATTTCACTCTTGAAACAGAGAAGTTGGTTTTGGCTTAAAAAGCTGTATTTGGTAAAAGCCTTGAGGCGTGGAAGGCTGGCAGTGCAGTGGGATTGAGTATTTGTTCCTAACGCTTCCCTGGTCTCCTCCTGGCCTTGGGCAGGAGCTCTAATTCACTGTCAGCAGGACCTGTGGGTCAGTGCTGTGGGAGGAGGGGATCTGCAGTGAAGATGGGCAAGGCAGTGGTTCTCCCCGGTGAGGCTGATAGCTGTGTCACTGAGTCCTTCTGCCTCCACTGCTGTGTCTGGAGCCTAACACCCAGCCTAGGCAAGGTTTAGCAATAGATAATCCTCTGCATTGTGCCTCCTGAGATGTCTGCTTCCCTCTGTTCTGCTCTGCTTTTAGCCACAGGCAAGTGCTAACTGCTGCCATTTGAAAGTTCTGCAGCTTCTCCCACCCAAGCAGGGAGACCTAACACTTGTCCATGGCGGATGAAAGTGTTCAAGACACCGAGTGTCCTGCTTATGTCCTGATGCTGTGACCTCTTTGAAACTAGCTTTGACGCTTCCCTCTTTGCTGTCACCCAGCATCTTCCTTTTCCTCCTGGCACATCCCTTCCCTGCTGCTTTTTCTGTCCCCAGGTCTCAGCCCAGCTCCCACTTGTCCTGGTGCTGCCAGGCCCCCAGCACTGTGGTGCAGAAAGTCAGTGTCCTGCTGAGACATTTCTGCTGATTTTAGTTTGGTTTCCCCCTACCCTTAGCCCTTACATCTCATCATGCTGTCCCTAAATTTGGTTGAGGCTGTTCTTGTGTACCAGCTGCAGTTTCCTTCCCTAAATCATCATTGTTCTAGTTTTACTTCCTTGTCCCCCATCCCTTGACTAAAACCATTTAGTTTTGCTCTTGTTTGAGATGCAGTTGCTTAAAAATGGAAAGGCCCGCACCACCCATCAGCTGCTTTTCTGGTGAGGGTTGAGCAGGACCCGCTGAGCTCAGCCCCCTCCTAGGAATGGGACCCACAGGCTTTGGGCTGGAGTTACAAGTTGTTTTGACAGCTGAGAGTGCTGGTGGCACAAAGAGCATTTTGCTGTTCATCAAGTGATGGACTGTAATTTTCTAAACTTTGGGATATTTAATATAGATATTCAATATAGAGAATGTGACATTTATCTTTATTAAGGGCTCAGAAATTCGTTGTTTTGTAGCTGCTGCTGGGGCTGACTGTTAAAGGGTGTTTTAGTAGCATTGGAAGGACTTTGCAGGGCTGTAGGATATGTGTAAGTGACTCTGGGCTCTGGTTCTTGTTGCATAGGTATGCCTTGCTGAGGAAGTCGAAAGAAAGACAAGCCCTGGACGGCCTCAATAACTTGAACTACTTTCCAAACGTCACGTATGACGCCTTGTATAAGAACATCACTGTTAACCTGACACCGGAGCTGGCTCTGGTGACCGAATATTAAGAGGAGAAAATAACTTTGCTCTGCGCTTCACCACGAAAGCACCACGCTAGACTTTCTTTTCCAAGGGTTATCGAGGACAAGCAACACTTTGTCTAATGAAGGATCACAGTATTTTGGAGAATAAGGCTGAAAGTGCACGCACAAATTGCCCTAGCTGTACCAATCCAGCCCGATACTCATGCAGCGAGCTCAGCAGTCTCTTTCTTTCTTCCGCCACTTGCTTTCTGGGTTTCAGGACAACAGTTTGACCTGCTGCTCTTGTCTCCTCCACATTCCTCCTCCAGCATCTCTGGCACTGGGACTCACCTCGGATGTGCTTTCTCCTCTGGGAAGCAGCTCAGCTGAGGGACTCCGGCTTCTCCATAGTGAACGTCGGGAGCGATTCAGTCAGCAACTGCCCTGGTGGGAGATCAAGTGACTTCTGATATCATTCTTCTATGTCTGTGTGGTTTTTTAAATGACCTGCTTGAAGTATATACAACAGAATCGCTTCTTAAAGAAGTGTAAGTGTAAATATGCTGTGTAAATTGCCCCTTTTAATTTTTCTCCTATGGCTCAAAACCAAGCTAGAGGTTTACATATGGTCACTCATTTTAGTCCTGAATTCTGCAAACACTTGTGTGTGCATCACTGTACTTGTGCAAGGTGTTTGTTCCCTTTTAAGCCAGTGAGACTGCTTGCATGATTTAAGCTGTGCATATGCAGAAATGTCTGTGGGACAGGGCCCTAAACTTTCCAGTGTAGCAGATGAGAAACACAGCCATGTCATTGCTCATTCCAGAAACCACGGGGGTGACTTTTTCCAGGTAGAGTGAGGAAATGGGAATATTTATGATAAACCTTCCCTTTCTGTCACTTTTGCAACTTGATGTGCAGGTGAATCCAAAAGCCATATGGAATAAAATCTCTTGCCTGTTGCTCTCTACCCCATGGATGGCAAGTGTGACCTTGGCAGACAACTCAAGAGCTCACATCCATGCTGCCACAGGAAGCGCAGCCCCTGTGTGGGCCGCTCCTGCCCATGTGCCATCCTTGGGATGGGGCACTGAGCCCTCCCTGGCCCAGCAAGTGCCCTACTATTGCTCCTATAACGTGCTGGTACAGTTTGGGAAGTTGGTTTAGTCTATATTTATTGTGTCAGTCCAGCAGCACACTGAGGTGCTGTTGGAGCCAGGCAGTACACTTGGTTATCACCATTGGCACAGCAGTGCTTGCACAGGCACAGTCTATGGGGCAGGTTGCCACAGGTTAGTGGGAGCGAGAGAAATGAAGGACACATGCATCAAGGTAGTGAGAACATGAGGACTGGGAACCAGAGAGCTTGGTCTGACAGCCCATGCAAACTGGAGTGCCCCCTGCCTTCTCCCATCTGCCATCCCCTCCTGTCCTGTGCTGCTGCGAGTAGCTGGTCTTCGGGCTCTCCTCCCCACTGACACTCAATCCAGTCCTTATACAGACCAACACAGTCACTTTTACTGGACCTCTCTGACTTAAAAGTAAATACATTGCTTTTTAATTTATATTTATACATAACAACGGTGGGTACTTAACCTCCAAAGTACTTTAACTTTCTTTTAATTGTGTTGTTTGCCTTTGGTTTCCTTCTCATGGTTTACATTGTTTTCTCAGTTCCATGGACGTATGATCCCCATACGCATCTGTTGTGGGTGTGACTGCCCAGGGCATTCCTAACCTGTATCCAGAAAACATTAGTTTAGAAAACACGAGTTCTTGTGTCGATCTTATCGGCCGGTATGAGAGGACAGCAAGCCTGCCCTTGAAAAGCGCTGATAAGTTTGTAACTTAGGTTTTAAAGTCTCTGAATTTACATGTGCTTTAAACTCAGTTCCCGAGGGGATTCAACCTGGTTATTTATAGGCAGAGGTGAGGATTTGCTTTTTATGGCGCATATAGCAATAAAGACTTTTGCTTCTGAATCTCGATCTCTAATTCACGTGGACCCTTTTCAGATGCTGAACCCGCATTGCCCTGCCTCTGTCTTCTTTCATCTTGAGACCTTGCTAGAAATCTGTCTTTGTTTAATGGTGCTTCAAACAAGGAATGTATTTCAACTAGTCCTAGTTCACTACCCCAGGAATCATGCATGTGTGTGTGAGTAGGTGTTTAAGCTACCTTAGTCGGGATCCTCACCCCTCGATGTGTACCTGACACCCATCGCACCTTGTGTTGAACAAAAAGCTGTTACCTCTGCTCAGAAATGCACTCTGTGGTTGGCACGAAAGGGTCCATCCCCCCAGCATCATCCCTCTTCATAGTTCCTTTGTTCTAATCACGTTGAATTTTTTTTCCTTCCCCTTTTATAAAATGTGGAATATCTGAAAATGTGCACTGTTAATCTTATCAGCTATGTCAAATACTGTATAGTAAATGTAACTGTTAAAAACATACTGTCGAGCGCATGTGCTGTTATGGTGTAAAAATTCTGGTATTAAGGAGAACCTGTACATACTCTGGCAGCTGAAATTCAACAAGGCCACTCATTTACCCCTTCCATGTCACCACATCGCTCAGCCCCGCTGGAGGGCAGGTCCTGTTCAATGCTGATTTCTTTCTTTCTTTATTCTCTTCAATGAGCCATGTGGGTTTCATTTGCAAAACTATTTATTGACAGTTAATAATTGTCTGTAAAGCTCTGCTTCTCTGAAGGAGGTACCATCAGAGCAACAGCCACGCGCTTCAGGTCACTCACCATCAGAAGTGGCTTTAACTCTAAAGTAGCTTTCCATTGTCATGGCTTTCGAGCTTACCGTTCTGTTTTTAAGAGGTGCCAGGGGGACGTTTTTGCACTGAAGACTAGTGTTTTAAAACACACACACACACTTCTCAGCAAAGCAATCCTTTGTGTCATTACATTTATTTACCCATGTGTTTGTACATTTTTGTATTTGTTAATTTATGAATGATTTTTTCAGTAAAAAATACATACTCAAGAACAAAGATTGCAGTGGTTGCTGTTCTTACAGGAGGTCGGGGTGTGCTTTTTTCTCTAGGAGGTAAGTGCTTATTAGAGTTTGAGAGGAGAAAGGTGAGCCCCAGATGCTAAAAGCTGGTTAACAATTTCTCATTAGGGCTGGCCAGACGTAAATTGAGTGCGGGATAGGGATGCTCCCAAAGATCTTATTACTCTGTATATGCCAAAGCTTCTTATCTAAGCCTCTGCTTCAGTACAGTGCTGATGGAGGGGCTGGCTGCTTTGAGGGAGGTGTGTTTAGGAAGATACTTGGCTGAAGGTGGTGCAGGGCTCGAAGATGTCGGTGGGGAGGGTTGGTAATGAGGTTTTTGATCAACAAACCCAGGCACACAGACAAGCTTCCTTGTAGCAGCTTTAAAATATCTTTCTCCTGCTCGGCAGATACAGGCATGCTAGAATAAATAGCTGGCAGGCCTGGGTTGTGCCAGGCCTTGCCTTTATTTAGCTCTCTGTCTGCTGGGAAGCTTCCTCCCACCCGTGGCACTTGGCTGGAGCCTGAAGGGTGGCAGGATCCTTCCAGACACTGCCGCCACCCTGGGGACAATGGCCTTGCTTCCCCCTGTGCTTGCAGCAGCAACGATGGGAGCCCATCTCGTTCCTGCCTGTGCACTTTTGGGAGTCCCTGACCCCAGTTTGAGGGGATCCCCATGGCTGTGTTCCTCCATGTGGGGCCTTCATTGCCTGCATCACCCCTGCAGCAGCTGGGCAGGGGCTGGAGGAGATGGATGCACACATGGAAGTTTGGAGTTGCCCCTATACAGGAAGATTGGGAAAGGTTAGGGAAGCTTCCAGCTCTCATCCCAGGTGTGTCTGCAAAAGTTAAGAGCTTGGGAGCAAGCCCCCTTTGCATGGGGGCCCTGTGGGGGACCAGCATGGCAGTGTAGCTCCAGCACAGCCACGGCTGCAAATCAGCCATGGTAGAGCCAAAGCTTTCCTCTCAAGCACCCCACGGCTACAGGGTAGAGCTCCCTGCTCAGGCTGGAAAAGAGCTCAGCCTTTGCACTGCAAAATCCTCAAGTTTTTATGCAGGGTGCGCTAAAAAGAGCCACCAAAGCAGGGTGTTTTCTCCCACTTCTTTCTCCCCTTCATCTCCAAGTGGCACAATAAACCTGCATGGAATGGCCTGGCCTGGAGCTGGACCACATGCGCCCTGGGCCACCTGTGGCTGCGAGCATCCTAGCCCACCCAGAGCAGCCCTGTGTCCTGCCTGGGGGACGCCCTGCCCTGGAGCTGCTGTAAAAACTGGGCAGGAGTTTCTGTCCTGTTCATGTATGTTTTTATAGCACTCATCCCATGTGAGCACAGGCACCAACACGAGCTGGAGAGAGGCAGAGGCTAATGAAGCTTTGCATTTACCCCATCCCGTTCAGAGCACCTGCTCTAGAAATGAGGCTTTTTGTGACCATCGGATAAATACCACAGAAACCATGCTGACTTTTTACCCCCAAAGATTCACGCAGTATAAACGTCTTCTGCCAGAGGTGGCTCTTCATAGGCACCAGAGCAGGGGTGGCTGTGCCCATGTAACTAAAGATGGGGCTATGAAAATGATTTTCTTCCCCTTCAAGGTTGCTAATTTCCTCCTTGGAGCAGGTGGGTTGGAGGCAGTGCCATGAGTCACCGCACTCGAGCTTCCTGCGGAGGTACCGTGCCTCTTGTGCTGGCCTCTCTCCCCACACAGAGGGAAGGATGCTGCTCCCACTGGGCATGGCCCCCTGAGCCTGGGGATTTGCTGCTCCAGATGCACTTCCCATGGGAAGGGCAAGGTGTTCCCTGGTACTTATTCTTCCCACAGGTGAGCAGTGTGACAATATTGACTGTTATTTAAGAAGGGCTCTTGGTAGTCGAGGTGAGGGGAGGGCAGGAGGAGCAAGGTCATGGTGGGATAACTGTGGCTTTCAGGCAGCTGCCCTTAGTAAGCCCCGCTGGGGAGGGCTTCCCAAAGAACCCCTTCCCTCTGAAAGACTGTCCCAGGTACACAGCCAAGGGCTGCCCCACTCCTCTCCCATGATCTGTAGCAATAACCCAGCCCCGTGGCAGTTAAGTGCTCACTGCTGCCTGCCCTTGGCATCTTGTGTCCCACCACCCTGGGTGTCCCCTTCACCAACCAGCCACCCTGCCCCTGCCCACCCAGTGCCATGCTGTGCCCCCTCAGAGATGTCCCTCTGTAGATTTCAGGCATCCCCTGGGCTATGCCAGCCCCTTCTTGTGCTCCCTGGAAGGGAGGAGAGCCCCCAGGCCCGCTCCTGTGTGGCAGCTTGGCTGCTGGAGGGCATCAGGCCAGGGCTGGTTAGTGTTGATCTGGGTTTGCAGGCTTTGTGCCACAGGGACTAGTCCATGCTATGGCTCCCAGGCTCTCCATCAGTGGTGACAGCACTGCGTGCCTGCGAATTGCTTTTGGATAAGAGAACAACAAAAAGAGGAAAAACTATAACTCATCTGGTATCACCTGGGTGAAGCAAGAGCAAACACTACCCTGTGAGCCACGGGGGCTCAGGCTGGTCCTTTACCCTCATTGACACAGCAGATGCCATCCCCTCCGGCACTGGCAGGGATGCAGGGTGGGTGGTTGGGTCAAACAGGCAGAGCTGGTCAACCCAGGAGAGCTGCGGGATGCCTGGACATCCAGTTGGGAAATCAGCTCTTTAAGTGCTGTCTCAAGCCGCAGGGGCAGCTTCCGAAGGCCACAAATGCATTGGCATGTCCAGGACTGTCTTGCGCAACCGTGTCCATTGCTGGGAGCTCACTGGCGCGGTGGGTTCCCAGTGGACAGGAATGCTTCTCTGGCCATAAAACTCTGAGCCACCTTATGATAAGTGTCTCGCTCTGGGGCCAACGTGAGCTGTGGCAGTGCCTCGTGACTTGCCAGTGGGATGAGGTGGATCATCCCTCCCCTGCTCTGCCCTGGAAGGTGTCAGGGACAGGCAGTGCATCCCTGAGAGTGTCAGTAAAACCATGGCCTCAGTGCAGTCTGTGCAGCCACATCTCGGCCCTGCTGCAATTTGCATTCCCCCACAAGACAGGCTGGGGACACAAGATGGGAGTTATCCCACTGTTATCTCAGGACCGCTCCCCCTCTGATTGCATTAAGGCAGCTAATCACGTTATGGGGGCAATGTCCCGGGATCCATCACAAGGTGTGTGTATGTTGGAGGCTTTGTTATCAGTAATTGTCTCCAGCACATGGCTGAGACCTAATCCCTGAGCCTGAACAGAAACCTTCGGTTGACAAAGCAAATTCATTCATAATTCAGAGCTGCTGGAAAATTTTCACAGGTGACTGAAGGCTTGGAGATGCCATAACCCCAGGACAGAGGGGGATGGAGGTGGCTGTCTTTAACAGAGCTTATTTCTATTGGGGTTTAGAGTCCATGTAGAGGGGAGTCAAAGGAGGCAGGGCCGCAGTTTACGGCAGCTCAATGGCCAGTGATTCCATCTGGCAGTTAGGCACAGGGTAGCTGGGAGCTCTCTGCCTGAGGGGAGCAGAGGGGTTACTTGAACACAGGTCAGCCTTTTTTCCCAATTTAATCCCCACCAAGCTGCTCTCTTCTTCCCTGCCTGAGTGGTCATTACCAATAGAAGCAACCGCACACCCTGCAGAAGGGGCTGCACCGCAGCTGTGGAGCACAC
>NW_009935326.1:0-270 GCF_000696875.1 Nestor notabilis | reverse complement strand
GTGGCCCCCCCCAGCCCCGTCACCCAGCTGCAGCCCCGAGTCCAGCAGGATGCAAATAACCAAGTGCCTCAGGGCAACCTGGTATCGGCACTGAGCAGTGCAGCTGGGGAGGGCAATTAGCGCTTCCACCTTGATGAGGAGTTGTGCCCGCAGGTCCTGCCCCACTCGGAGAGGGGAGTGGGGCAGAGCTCCACAGGACCCTGACCTGGTGCCCTCGCCCCGGGCCACGATGCTGATGGGGCTGGGAACGTCGGGGCCGGGGCCGGGCGA
>NW_009935325.1:1750-2053 GCF_000696875.1 Nestor notabilis | reverse complement strand
GCTATCCCAGTGCCTCCCTCCCTTCCCTGTCCCCAGGGGCAGATGCGCTCCCCGAGAGCCTCCAGCGTGTGCAGCAGATCGTGCGCCAGCCCGTCCTCTTCCAGGAGGTGGATATCACCGACGGGGCAGCGCTGCAGGAGCTCTTCAGTAAGGTGAGAGCAGGAGCTGCGGTGCCCCAGGGCGGCCCCATGGGCTCTGAGGGGTGAGAGGAGCTTGTGCTGGGGCCGGGAGCCAGGAGGGAGAAGTGAGCTGGGCAGGGAAAACGGTGCTGAGGGAGGTGCTGTAACCAGGCAGTGTTCCTCC
>NW_009935325.1:788-1708 GCF_000696875.1 Nestor notabilis | reverse complement strand
CTGCCTCCTGCTGCTGTGGCGCTAACACCGAGCTCTTCGTCCCTCCGCAGCACCGGTTCTCAGCCGTGATGCACTTTGCGGGGCTGAAGGCGGTGGGAGAGTCTGTGCAGAAGCCCCTGGAGTACTACAGAGTGAACCTCACCGGGACCATCCGGCTGCTGGAGGTGAGTGGAGCCGGGAGGCAGCGCGTGGTGCTCAGTGCCTGGTGCTGGGTGCAGCCCTGCTCGTCAGGGAGGAGCAGAGGGCTGAGCCGGGGTGCGGAGCTCGCTGGCTCAGTGGTGCCTGCTCCCTGCTCCTCAGGCCATGAAAGCCCACGGCGTGAGGAACATGGTGTTCAGCAGCTCTGCCACCGTCTACGGAGACCCCAAGTACCTGCCCCTGGATGAGAACCACCCCGTTGGAGGCTGCACCAACCCCTACGGCAAATCCAAGTACTTCATCGAGGAGATGATTCGAGATCTCTGCAAAGCAGAGAAGGTGAGGAGCTGCCCCAGGGTGTGCGGGGCTGGGAGCTGAGCTCTCTTCCCACTGGAGCATGCTGCGGTGACCAGGCAGCACCACGTTCTCCCCAGGGTGGCTGTATCTCTCCCGTGTATCTCCCCAGGACTGGAATGCCGTTCTCCTGCGCTATTTCAACCCCATCGGTGCCCACGAGTCGGGCATGATTGGAGAAGATCCTCAGGGGATCCCCAACAACCTCATGCCCTACGTGGCACAGGTACTGCCCCGCTGCAGCCGTCAAGGGGTGCCTGTGTGGGGCACAGGCTGACGGGGCTCTCGTGGTCTTGTCCCTCTGTGCAGGTGGCTGTGGGGCGCCGGGAATTCCTGAGCGTGTTTGGGAATGACTACAAGACGGATGATGGAACGGGTACGGGTGGAGCAGGGATACCCCGTCCCCTGGGGCAGGCGCTGCAGCTCCC
>NW_009935325.1:0-336 GCF_000696875.1 Nestor notabilis | reverse complement strand
CTGCCCCCGGGGGCAGCCGCTGCAGCTCCCCAGCCTGGCTGCACCCCTCTGGGCAGGAGAGCTTTGCCCTCACCCTCTGCACCCCCGCAGGCGTCAGGGATTACATCCACGTCGTGGACTTGGCCAAGGGCCATATCGCTGCTCTGAAGAAGCTCAAGGAGAACTGTGGCTGCAAGGTACCCACGGGCTGTGGTCTGGGGGAGCTAAACTGGGGCCGGGCCCTTGTCCCCTTGCACAAGCAGCTGACCCGTGTCTCCTCCTCCTTCCAGATCTACAACCTGGGGACAGGCACCGGCTACTCTGTCCTGCCGATGGTCCGGGCCATGGAGAAAGCTT
>NW_009935324.1:355-5567 GCF_000696875.1 Nestor notabilis | reverse complement strand
CCCGCAGCGGTGCCAAAGGAGTGGGGAAGGAGCGGCGCTTCCCAAGGGAATTCCCAGCTTCTCTGCCAAACCCTGGGCTCGCACACACGGAGCCTCCTCCCTGACTCCCTCCCAACGTGAGGGTGCCAAAGGCACCAGCAGGATCCTCAATAAAGACTTATTCTGTGTCCAAGGGGGTTTCCCCACTTGCTGAGTTTCTATGGAAAAGAGGGAGGGAAAGGGGGATTTTTCCCTGGTTTTGGCCGGGTCAACACCAAATCCTGAGGTTTTCCATGTTCAGCACAATAAAAGGGTGATTGAGGTGGAGGGGCCGGAGCCTGGGTCAGTTCTGGCCTTGGAAATGGGTGTTACTAATGTGGTTGATGGGTCCCCACATCCCATAAACACCATCTGGGAAAGGATTTGGGGATATTTATGGAGCCCCCAAGGTCACCAGCTCCATGGGGGATATCACAAAACCCAAACCCCACAAGTGGAGGCTGGAAGATGCCTCTGCCACAGATAAAGGATAATGGGAAGCAGGGACCCAAAACGGGGCTGGAAACAGGGATTAAAGCCCTTGGGCCCTCAAACAGCATTTGGGGGGGGGGCAGGAAGCACATTGGAGGGGAGAAGATGGTGTTGGAGGGGGGGTTGGCAGTGGGATTCCCCACATCCACGGCTGCATGTTCCTGGATGCAGCAAGGACCGAATTCCAGCTGCCGAGCACAGCCCCGTCTCCAAACTGTGCTGAGAGAAGCCGATAGCGAAGGAACCGAACCCAAAACTGGGGCTCAGAGGGAGCTGCCAAAGCAGGAGGATGGTGCAGGGATGCTCCGTGATACCCCTCTGGGGGCACCCCCCTTTCAACCCTCCCCAGAGCCCCCCCAAGAGCTGATAGGGACAAGGAGAGGTGGCCCCAAGCCCCATTCACCTCCAAAGGGCTGGCTCAGGAGCCGGGAGCAGCTTTTCCCCCTGCAGCCAGGCCAGGAAAGAGCAGATTGGGGAATTCCCCAGGGATTTGGGGGTTCGTTTTTGCACAGCAACTTTTATTTCCCCACTAAACAGTGACAGGGCAAAGAGACATAAAAGCATCGTGGAACACACGAGGGTGGGCAGGGGGGTTATAAACACGAGATCACATTGAAACCAAGCTTCCCCCTCCTTCCCCACGGATACAGGCTCTACACCCCAAAACTCATCCCATCTCCCTCCATTCCCAAGCCTACGGATGCTCAGTGCCAACAGGGGAAGCGGTGAGGAAGGGGATGGGGTTTTGCTCTCTTGGCGCTACCAACAGCGAGGAGATGGGCTCGGCCCTTTCCCAAAGGGAAAGCAAGGATGGGGTGAAAGAGAAGCTAAAAGGTGACCTGCAGAGCAACTGTGTCAGGCATCAGGGCTGGGTATGGTACCTCTGCTCCTCACGCTGCTTTTCCAGCCTTCTCGAGCTTCCCAGGATGCACAAAAGCTTTGGAGCAATGCGGGATGTGAGTAACCCCCCCGGGAGCTTTGCTCCCTGCTTACAGCCCTGTGCACATGGGGCAGCCGACTTGGAAGAGAAGAGCAAAGGAAACACACGGGGTTCCTTCTGCAACAGGGATAACCCCCCGTGGAGGCTATTCCAGCTGGAATGATGGACGATGCCCCAGAGGCAGGTTTTGGGTGTAAAAAGAGACTCAAACCTGGAAAGCAACAAGGAAACAGCAGAACGAGGGACGATGAGGAGGTTTGGGGGGGCTCTGTCTGAAAGCGGGGAGGGGGGGAAGGGGCAGGATCCTACTTGCAGGTCACCTTGGGAAGGATAAAGAAAGCGGAGGATCAGTTGCAGAGGGAGAGGGAGGAGCCCACATAGAAGAGCCAGAAGAAGGGGAAGATCTTCTCGGTGAACGCAGCGGTGAAGGTGAAGATCGGAGCCATGTTGTCGGCGTTGTAGAACGCCACCCACCCCCCCTCATAGTCCAGGTACACCCCGATCTTCCTGGGCCTCTCACACAGGGACAGGGGCGTCTCTGGGGAGGTGAACGCCTGGTACTGATCCCAGTTCTTCCCTTTCCAGTTCAATCCCACCGCCCAGATCCCCTCCTCGGGAGCAAAGTCGATCTTCTCCTTCCTCCTCACGGACTCGCGCGCTGCCCCCAGCACCCAGCTCTCTCCGTCTCCCACCTCCACCTCCCAGTAGTGCCTCCCAGCCACGAACCCCTCAGCTGCCAGCACACAGAAGGAATAATCGAATCTCTTGGGATTTGCTGGCAGCTCCTGGGGCGCGCTCCGGAGCCTCACGCTCCTCTTGTCCTCCGAGAGCACCAGGTAAGGGTTGGCCGTGTCTGGGTCCAGAGAGAGATCACCTGGGGAGAGGGAAACACGGACGTGAGCACCTGCGAGCCAAGGATCCCACTCTCCAAAGGGATTCATTGTCTCTGCCCCACACAAGGGTGACACCAGGAAGGTCGCCTCCAACTTCTAAGCACCCAAAGAGCTGCAGGGAACCAAGATCAGGCTCCAGTTCCTAATGCAAGCAGAGGAACAGCCCAATCCCTGCTGGAAACCCTCCAGCCCACCCCATCCCGGGCACCTCCTCACTCTGGAATAGAGCTTTCTGTGCTGAAACAGCATTTTCCAGGCCCAGGGAATGGTTTGGGGCGGAAGGGACCTTCAAAGCTCCTCCAGTTCCAAGCCCTGCCACGGGCAGGGACAGCTTCCACCAGAGCAGGTTGCTCCAGATCCCAGGTTTCTTTAGGCACTTCCCAGTGCTGGAATGAGCACAAACACCCTCGTGTTTAAGGGCTGGTTTTGGGCTCAGGGGATGCTCAGGAAGTGGCTGTGAGAGGGGAACATCAGAGCCTGTGGAGAGCTGGCTCCATCCTGCACCCAGCCACGTCCCTGAGCCACCAGCACCCACCAGGGGTTGCAAAGTCCATCCCAGAGCTGATCCAACGCCCGGGAGCAGGGACAAAGGTCTCCTGGAGCTGACAGCTCCTGCAGAGCCCTCCGAACCCCACCAGCCCCAGGGCTGCCCCTCTCACGGCCTCTGCCAGCACTGGGATCGTTTCCCCCTTCCCTCGGCAGCACCAGCACCAGTTTTCCTCCTCTCCCGCCTGGAGAAGCCCAAACTCCTGCACGAAGGAAGGTGGTGCTCACCTGTGTCATTCTCCAGCTCGAACCTGAGGTTCTCTGAGGGGAGAGAAGAAAGAAGGTCAGATGCTTTTGTGCCAGGAGACTTGATACCCCCCACCCCGCTTAGCCCCTGCTTCGTGGCCAACCACCAACCACCACTGCTTGGGAATGGCAGCGCACGGATAACCCCAGAATCCAAAGAATTCCAAGGCAACGTGCTGCTGCTCTTCCTTTTGATGAGCAGATGCTCAAGCACAGAGTTGTCCCAACAAGGGAGACGTGAAAACACAACTCATGGTCGCGTTTAAGCTCAACTCCACATCGGGTTTACATGAGGAAGCACCAGCTTTGGAAGGGAACGTGTCCCAGGGCTCACCCTTGAACTCCAGCAGGACCTCCTTCAGCACTGCACTCTTCTGGGAGAAGCTCTTGAGCTTCTTCTCCAGCTCTGTGAAACCAGCCTCGGGCTTGCAGAACATCCAGCTCTCAAAGCTGGTGAGGAGAAAGCAGCATTAGGCTCCCTCTGGGGAAAACTGAGCCCCCCAAACTTAGAGGCAGGGAAGAAAGGGAAGGTTTGGGCAGGGAACATCGTCCATCTGGCCCCACAGCTGAGACTGGCACCAGTGTGGGGCTGGCCGGGCCACTGGGCCTGGGGGGGGGTCTGTCCCTCTCCACGCTGTGGTTTCCCTCTGGGAGATGCTGAAGCCCTGGGTTGGGGTTGGTAACACCCTGGTGGGGGTGAGAAGTGTGGGGGGGAGCTGGACACCACCGGTGTGAGCCCCAACGAGGGCTTAGGTTCACTCACCTGCTTCCAGATGGAGCAACGACCTGGCAAGAGAGGAGAACACCCAGAAATGATGAGCACAAATCCCTTTTCCAACCCTCCCCCAAAGAGAGGGACCAGCTCCCAGCAGCTCCTCCCAAGGCAGCTGTGCCCATGGCGATGGCAGAACTAGGGCATCCTTAGGGGGTTTCCACCTTCTCCTTCCCCTTTGCCAGCGTGGCTGGGAAGAACCAACACGGCTTCCGAAGGAAAACAGGCCCAGCACCAACAGTGACCCCAAGTGGGGGGCTTAGTCCTTGCCATCAGAGGGGGGGCTCCAGAAGCTCCCCTGACCCCCCAAAAGAGGCTAAAACCTGGGCTCCCACCTGAGAAACCAACCCAGCAGCAAGTGTCATGGTGCAGAACGGAGTGAAGGGCCCTGGGCAGAGCAGTCAGCACCCAGGCAAGGGAATTCCATGGCCAGGGATCCCAATGCCACATGCATCCCATGGAGCTCACCTGCCCGGGCTGGCTGCCTGGGCTGTGCTCTGCCCCCTGCTCAGCCAGCAGCTTGTCGAGCTGGGCGATCTCCTCGGAGAGCCGGGACACGCTCTCCTCCCTCCTCCTGAGGATGTCTTTGTCCAGGTCTTCCAGGCGGGATAACAGGAGCTGCTCCTTCTCCTCCAGGAAGCCCCGGAGCTCCTTGCACGCGGCCACTATCTTCTGCCTCTCCACTTCTGTTTGTTTCTGCAACACCCCAATGGGGACCCCACATGAGACGGGCACCCCACGGCCGGGGGAGGGGTGTGTGTCAGGGTCCCCCAGCCCAGGTACTCACCAGCAAGTCCTCGCTCTGTCTCTCCCTCTCAGCTTTGGCTTCCTCACGCCCTTTCCTCAGGGAGCTCAAGTGCTCTTGGGGCACCTCCTGGAAGGAGAAAGAGCAGCTCTGTTGGGAATCCTTCCTACCTGGGATCAGGGATACGGAGGGATGGGACTGGGGGGGTGTTCCCTGGGCAAATCCCATCAAACACGACGGGGTTTTGAGCTGGAGAACACCACGAACCCAAAGTGAGGCGAGGCCAAGGCTGTGCCACATCCTCCCCTGCCCCACCACCCTCAACTCCTGGTTTACTAACACCTTACTACCGGAAACTGTCCTTGCTTTAAGTGCTTTGGCCTCCAGGGCAGACAGGGAGGTGCTCAGCAACGCTCCACAGGGAGCAGCAGGGCTCTGGGGAGCAACCATCTGGACAAATACAACACAGCTCCTAGTGCCAGGAACCAGCCTTTGGTCCCAGGGCACAGAAAAGCGACGACGGGAGAAGCGGGGGCTGAAAACAGCCCCCAGAGAGGCAA
>NW_009935324.1:0-267 GCF_000696875.1 Nestor notabilis | reverse complement strand
GTCCAGAACGGGGTGCCAACGCAGCCATTCCAGCACCAGATTCCACATCAGCCCCTTTTCGGAGGCACTGGGATGAAGGCGCTGTGCTTAAAGCCCATTCCCTGTCCCTGATCCAGCGGGATGGCTCCGGCTGCGCTGGGGCCACCCTCCTCCTCCTCTGCTGCTGCGCACTGCACAGCGCGGCCGGCATCTTGGCTGCCCCGGGCCTGGCTGCCCCGGGCCGGGCTCACGCCTTCATTAACCTCGTCCTGACTAATTAATGACTAT
>NW_009935323.1:12078-19463 GCF_000696875.1 Nestor notabilis | reverse complement strand
GCTGGGGCAGGGAGAAACAAGGATCCGGAGAGGTGGGGGAAGAGGGCGGTAATTTGGGAGGTCTGTCGGTTTCTGCAGGTGATATGTGACCTGCCGTAAAAGTTTGCTGTGGGCCGGGCCGGGTGTTTTACTGCCCCGTAGACCCGGTCCCTCTCGCGGGGGAAACTCTTCTCCTGCTGCCGGTGGATAGCGAAACGCGAATGACCCCGAGCTGTTCCAACGTTATTTTTTCCAGGGCTCCTCAAGGGGGAGGCACTGCCTTTCCTGCTCCTGAAAACCGTCAGTGGCCGGTTGACCCTGAGGGTGGTAGTTGGGGATAACTGCTGTCTCTGTAGGGATAAGAGGGTTTATAGCGCTGTGTCAGTAACATGCCTTTTTTTTCCCTAGACCAGAATTTTTAAACATTTTTGGTATTGCTGCAACTTACTAAAAATGAAAGAATTGCTCCAGCTTGATTTGCAGCCCTATGAGCTCACCTTCCCTCCCTTATGGGTAATCTTTCTGTGACACTTACAGCAACTGTTGTATTGTCTTAGGTTCAGCTGGAAGCTGCTCAAATGTCATGGTAACAAATGAGGTGTAAGTACCTGCAGAGAACAGGAGGTGTGGATAAGTAATATTAAGAAAATATTATCCGTTAATGCCGTTCAATCGCTGGAAATTAGAACAAGTAGCACTAGTTCTCTTACCACCCTCTGAGTCTACTGATAGAGGGACAGTAAGATTGATGGCTAGATTCAGGTAACTGTGTTTGTGTTACTTAGCTTATTTCGGGTAAGCTTTCCTACCACCACCATTTAAGTTGACCTTTTGGTGTTTTAAAAGGGTATAGTGTGGAGTCAGTGGCTGCTGTCGGGGAGAAAATGCAGCTTGTTTGCTTGGGATTACTCAGGCTCAAATGCTAGGATATTTAATAGCAATCAATAGGGAGCTATTTGGCTTGCAATTAAAATTATATATGAGGTTATATGAACTAGTCTGATTAGTATTATTGTTTTCTTTCACACCAATACTTATAATAGAAATCAATGTCCCTGTCAAAGGATTTCTTTTTCTGGGGGTGGGGGTGTCCCATTCCTGTGTTCAAGTTCTGTCTCCAGCAAATAGAACCTGTTACTTCTACTTTATTTTCCCTTCACTGTAGAGAATGAGGGGAGACTGGAGACAGGAGCAGTCTGTTGACTGTTTTGTGCCAAGAAGTTAAAAAAATGGCATCTTTGCTCACCTGGTTGAGCTCATATGTGTTGCTGATAGGACAAAAAGTCAGTGTGCCTTATACTAGACTTAAGGAGGGAATGATGCTCTGTTGCATGCATATATATGACTTCTCTGGACTACAGGTCAAAACTACACACTGGAGAAGCTGCTTTAGCATGAAAAGAGATGGCTTTACATATTAACTATAAATATTTGTACAGAAAAAGAAGCAGGACTTAGTTTCAGGACTCTTACATCAGCTAGTATCTTTGAAGTTGAGGCTTTACGCACTTCTGACTAAGATGGAAGACACAGTGTTCTCAGGAAGACTTGCTTAGCTGTGGAAGGTGTGGTCTGGGCCAGTTCACAGGCAGGCTGTGAGAACTTAACCAAGGAGACTGTCTCCCTGTGTATGTGCCTGTCTGAAATGCAGTGCCGTGGCCTCTCTGGGAAACTTGGTTCTCGCTGTAATAGCACTGGTGGGGTGTGACTTCAGCATGTGTTTTCTTTTTCTCTTGTGATTGTCTGCTCTTTCATTCATATGGTTCTCCATCTCTTGCTCCTTAGATTTCTTTGCTGCAACCTATATCCTCCTTTCTTTTTTATCCAGAGCTGATTTGCTGTGATCAGTTTTACTCTGGCTGTCCTGTGAAGGCTGACAGTTGACAGGAGGGAATTTGGGGAAAAAAGGGCAGCAGGAAGGTTGTGCTCATAAAAACTAGTGTCGTACTTTTCCTAGGACATGGTGGGGACTGATGGTTGTCCTGTTGTGATCACTGGGGCTTTGCCTACATCGAGAAGTAGCATAGTCTCTAAAGTCACCATCTGTGGAAGGAACTTACTTTCCAAAAGAAGCAAGCAAGCACCCTCATTTGCAAATGTTTGATCACATGTAGGGGTGGGGTTTTGTGCATTGGTCTGCAGTTGTGGTAGTTGTTGAAGCTGTGCATCACCACGAATTGTACATAGTGTAAGCTGAGACCACTAAGCAGAATATTTCTACATCCTACTTCAACTGTGTTTGTTGTTTATAATGATGTACCATTGACCATTAAAGAAACAGATTTCCTTTAAACTGGAGATTAAAACTGAGGTTACCACGGTGTCTGAAAGACACTATTGATGTATGTGCTGCCTCAAACTCTTTTGCTAAATGGTGTTCTCGGTCCATTTTAAACCTGCTTGAATCAGGAGCTTAAACTAAAGCCTCACTTCCATGTTGTGCAGCAGTTACATTACAGCATGTTGACAGCCTGCTGAAATCAATGAATCAAATCAACCAGTGTTGTTTGGGGGCACTGAGAGAGAAGGGAAGAGTGTTGTTATAGCTATTTTGAAGTTCTGTTTATTCATCAAATCCTGCCACCTGTGTATTGAGGTACTAGCAGGTTTACTGTTTGTTTCTGACATTGTGTGTCACTTGGAGGGAGGTTTGAGGTGGTGGGTTGTAGCTTAGGGTAGGGATTTTATGGTTTTATTTTGGAACAAGAGACCACTGTTAGTCACCTGCTTGACAGAATCAACACCTACTACAATTGCAACAGTCGCATAAACAGCTTTATTTCAACCTGAGTGCTAACCGCAGCTTCGTTTCCCAGACAGCTGCTTAGGTATGCAGGGGAATACTAGGTGACCTTGCTGCTGTTGAAACTCTTTACAGTAGGGCTGAGTTGGTTGGTTTGGAGCATATACCCTTCCATTGTCCTTAGCGCTTCAAAAAGCAAAAACCTTTGATAAAACCAACAGGCAAGGAGGGGTGCAAGTGTTGTACAAGAAAGTGGTCTTTCAAGTACTGGTAACTTTAGAGAGGGAGAGAAGCTTAAGGGCATATTTATGTGCTGCAGATCATGTCTTTGAAAATCCTCTGTGATTATTAAAAGGGTAGGGTGAAGACTTTGATATATTGTGTTTTCGGAACTGGAGTACTTTATGATTTCATTTTGACTAGACTCCTAAAAATAGCAGTTAGTTTTCTTGTGCCCAAAGTAGCATCCTATTTTTTTCCCCTTGTCGAATAAGGCTATAACAATCTAAAGTATTAACATAAATGAAAGCTCTGAAGAAAGTAATAAAGATCTTTTTGAAGCTCTGGGATCAGTGTTTTTCTTTCATTTCAGTGACATGACTATTGTGCGCACAGAAAAACACTTTAATATTTTTGTTCTGATGGTTGCATTAAACATGAAATCCTGTTTTGCAAGACTGATTTATTGCAAAATATTCAGGATATGGGATTGTGCATCTTCTATACATTCTACTATGGAAAAATTAATATTCAAGACTACATGAAGGTAATCCTGTTTGTATAATGAAATCAAGGATGTAGCTTTTGGAATTCCAGAATTTACAGTGTGTTACTGAACCAGCAAGCTATACATATGTCATTTAAATTACAATCTTTATTTTGTAAGTCATATATATTTTTTTCAGCTGTAGCGAAATTCAGAATACTTTAAGGTGCATTTGTCCTGCATCTCTTTCTTGGGTGAGATAAGGCATTTTATTCAATGAGAAAATGTGACCAACCTTCCAATAGCTCATCCAGATTAAGTAATAATTAAATATAATTACTACTCCTAAGGGGAAAGTAATTCTGCTTTATTGAAATTCTTTTATCTTCAATTAACCTATTCTGCACTTACTGGAAATATAAAAAGAAGTGCTTGCTGCTAACATGTTCAGTTTGTCTTCAGTTCTCAGTTGTTGCAGGCTAGTGAGCCCCGTGTATTGAGGTGGCTCCAGTGAGCAGGAGTGCATGCTTGAAAGGCATTGGGCTTGTGGAACACCTTGTTAGAGCAGCCTTCCATCCTGTTGGTCTGCTTCTGTACGTATTGGATGAGGAGGGGTGGTGACCCAGTTTTCCATCCTCTTCCATACACCTTGCAGTTGGAGTTGTGGGAGGGAAGGAGCATGAATAATTTCTGTCTCTTTTTCTGACTGGTAACAAACTAGGCTTTATTACACAAGATAGCCCATAAGCAGTAGAAGTCACTTTTGTCCCATTTTTCAGAGAGCAGTGATAACCTTGCATGGCATTTACAGATCCAGCATGTATGTGATGTGTAGGTTATTTGGAATTCAGAGGCCAGGCGCAGAGTTTTCTGGCCAAATCGGTGTCCAGGAGAGGACAAATTAGACCACCATGGACCCTGTCTATCTCAGTTCTAGATTAGATTCATTTGGATACACCTTCTCATTAGGCTTACATACTTTATTCCTGTGCTGACAAACTGTATGGTGAATGTGCCTACGGTTTTGACTATAAATACAAGCCTAAAACTATTTTGAAATGGTCAGCTGGTGAAGTGTGGGATATGACTAGCTTCAGAACTGAAAGAGGTTTATGTTGAAGTAACTCTTCCGTTTTCCTGGCGGCTTTGATTTGCTTCAAAGTGCAGAATCCATGGGGTTTTTATGCTCGCAAACCCATGAAGTTAGTTGGGTAGTCTTAATGTTGTTCTCCTTCCTTCCCGTCTTGTTCTATGTCTTTCTACATGGAGTAAATCTTAACCCGGTATATTTCTGGAAGTAGCTTGATCATGCAGGTCATCTATCTGCTCTTTTCTGGGGGGAGAAGGGAAAGAACTGCTGAGTCCTTTAAATAGACTAAGATGATAATTTGGTATAGTCATCCATACCCCACTAGGTAACACAGCAATGCATTCACAAAGCCAGAAATTAAAGCAAAGGGTAAAGTTTAGTCTTTAGCAAGATTTATCCACAGATCTCAGTGAGCCCTAATTTCAAATAAATATAAGGAACAAAATCTGTCTTCAGCTAATTCATGTTGATGGAATTTCCCACAGCTGACTTGTCTGTAGAAGAGAATATAAGTCCTCAACATCTTCTTGTCCAGGTAGTCATATGTGTCCTGTGCCTGCTAGCAGAATTGTGAATTTTAGGCTGGAATACGTAGAATAAGGATGACTATAAAAGCTAAATAGATCCATATCTCGGGGCTGAAAATTTGTAACTTTTGGCCTCGCTTGCTCTTTTTGCCATTTAACTTGTCTTGATTTTCATGAATAGCTTCTCAGTCTGAAGTTTAGTGTATCATTCTTACTGGGGAGAAAACTAGCTTTCAGAAATGCACATTATTCGTCATAATGTTTGTAATGGTCCTATAAATTATGTACTAACTCCAGCGAGCCCATCTTAACCAAGTGTGACACCTGTAACCTTTACATTTTTATCATGAGTTGTGCTGTTTTAATAGCGACTGCACATCAGAAAGCACTTACGATGTCAGCAGGTGTGTACAGAAGCTAGCTTCTTTCTCTTCCTCTTTGCTAAACAAATACTAATTTGCTAGGGTACTGCCTCAGTCCCTGTCCTGCCTGCTGACTTTTTGAAGTCTGCTTTGTAGAAGTTCCAGCAGTGCCCTTTGGGACCAGGTGACCTGGGAGTTAAAAATCCCACTTCTGAAGTAACTGACAAACTGAGAATGGACAAGATTTCTTGTACTTGAGAGGTTTCTCTTGCCAATTTCAGGTTTAAGGACAGAACTGAAGCTTTTCGGTTTGGTTTTTTTTTGTTATTATTTTTTTGCATTGTTTGAGGTTCCTTTTGAAATAATGTGCCACTTCAAAATTTTTACTGCATGGAGACTGATGCTTTGAAAATGGTGATGTAGCCAAGGAAAGACAGGTTTTCCCTTTACAGACCTCTGTAGATCTTTAAGGTCTGAGTGTAATAGCTAGCTGCTGATAGGCACTTGCTGCTGCTGCTGCTTTCAGAAAGAAAAGAGAAAGCATTAGGGGAAGGGTTTTCTCTTTCCTATTTTTCTCCCTTTAAAAAAAAAAAATTATAAATTGCTGTTTTCCTTCTTGAAATGCAGCTATTAACTGTTGGCTACAATAGAATTGATGTATTAGATCCATGCAAAGGACTTACACCTGATGTATGCAGACACATACATCAGGAGCCTGGAGAGAACCTGGTTTCTTGCATGGTGACCACCAGTTAAACAAATGAGACAAAACATACTAAGGAATTTCAGCCCGTGTTGCATATCTCTGAGTGAGTCTCCTGCTTATCTGGTGGTAAGCAGAAGTGTGATCACTGCTATGAATGACAGCTGGTGTGTATATGTTACAGTCCTATGTTCTGGTGTTATTTAAACAAATTGAAAAAAGTGTCCCTGCACAATGACTGCAGTTGTTTCTAGAATGCATTCCACCTAGTGGAACACACCACTTGTTCACAATTGAAAGTTGATCTGAATTTCTCCGAGGTTTCTCCTTGATTGACAGGCATTGACAGCACTAAAACACTGGAGAAGAACTTAATGGAATTAATTCACTGTGTACAGTTGGGGAATTTTAATGGCACATTCTGTTCCCATAAAATGGGTTGTGCAGTTTCACTTTGTGTGGTAGGGTTTTATGCTTTTGATGTGGGGGACAAATACATGTCACACTGCTATCAAGACAGTTCTGTGTTGGAAACTACCTAAAGTCCTTTTTGTTTTCTTCTTTCTTTCCAGTATTGGATGAATGAATATACTTCTTCCCTTGGAATTGGAGTGTTCCATTCAGGCATAGAGGTGTATGGCCGAGGTACGTTCAAGCAAAACATAACTTTTTATTCTGGTAATGCTGCTATTCAAAAAAACATTTTTCAGGTAGCAAGGGAAGTCTGGCTTCTGAAACCTGTTCAGTTTTCTCTTAAAGTTCTCATCTCTTCTGCCTCTAGAAAAAAACCTTGAATGTGAATAATACGGTAGTCATCTTGATTCTCGTGTAAAGCTATGCAGCTACGGAAAAGTGTGCAGTTTATTCAGCTAGGCATAGAAATCTTTATTTTAGGCTTTGAAAGACTATTGCTAAAACAAATGTATGCTTCATATAAGCAGGGTTGAATTGTTTCCTTGGTGTTCTGCTAGCACTTACTGCAAGGAGTTAATTTTTAACTACAGAAACAATAGTCTGTTGGAGATAGGCACTTAAAAGTGCATGATGCTGAAGAAAAATTGTTCCTGTGCGTAGGTTGGTTTGTTTTAAAGAGGCAGTTTCTTTTAAGAGGCATCTAGTGCATACTATTCGTAGAACACACGCTTGTGATAAATACAGCAATTTTGCTAAATAAGTTGTAATTTGTGGATGCAGCTTCCTGATCCGTCAGGCCACCTTGAATCCCCACTGCTGCCCCAAGGTGTTTCTGAGCATCCTGTAGCACAGGCTTAGGTC
>NW_009935323.1:0-12047 GCF_000696875.1 Nestor notabilis | reverse complement strand
CATTCCTGCCTAGCAGTACGAAGATGCTCTGAGGTGATTGTGTTACTGAAAGTAATCCATTTAAAGAAGAAAAATCTACTTCAGTTCTTCTTTTGGGAATGTGTGTGGAGGTGAGGGGAGGCAGCAAAAGGTGTGGCATGCAGTCCAAAGACCACATAGCACAAAGTTAGTGGAAACTATGGATGTTTCAGCTACTATAATGGTCACATTGTAACTGGGTTTGCAAGTGTTGTCAGAGCGACAAATTGACAAAACACAGTGCTTATTGTTCAAACTCTTTTTTTATTTCTTTTAATCCAAACCAGAAAGACCTGACTCTTAATAGTGCTGTGCCTGAAATCCAGTTCTTGAGCTGTGCCAAATGCATGTGCCTCCCTTCCTGTTCAGATTACAACACTTTTCTTGTATAGCAGGTCATAGCCCTGCTAGAACAATGACTTGCATTTTTCAAAGTACATCAAACTTTATTTATTAACCTGTTGTAAAAAAGATTACCCACAAAACTGAATGCTAAGACTTGGATGATGTGTTACAAGAGTTTTGAGGAACGGAAGCATGAAGTCATGCTTAAAGCTTTTTATTGCACTCTGGGTGTGGCATGCTGTGTTATCGTAGAGACACAGAAGGAAGCTAAAACACACCATCATATTTTCAAGAAGTGTAGGTGCTTATGCCAGCAGATGCTACGTACAGACTTCAGGTGCATGCACTGGTTTACTTTCTTGTTATAGTAAAGAGCTTAGCACAGTTGAACTCTTCCAAATCAAGAAATTAAAAGGCCTGCTACGCCACTACTTGCTGCCAGACTTAGAGCTGTAGAACAGGAGCACCATCAGACCTTTGAGGATGCAGTACTTTGAATCCCTAATCTATAAACATGTAAATGGACTTTTAAGAACAAGTATGTATAAAGAACATTGGTAGAATTTCCAGTTTAACTTGTAAATCCCCACTTATACAAGGAAAACAATATATACTTACTATAAAGTTATTCAAGTTAAATCTGTACACTGATGTAGGAAATTTCCTGTCAGCTTTCATTTAGATTGACTGGTAAATAACAAAATTATTATTTTCCAGCTCTTCACATTTGTTACCCATGTAAGATGTCTAGTTTCTAGCTTTAGATCCTTGTGAAGTGATTTTTCAGTCAGTGAAGTCTGCTGTCCTTTACTGTTGTTGTATGCCATGTTTGTTAAATCTGAGGTTTCTCTTTCAGAATTTGCCTATGGTGGTCATCCATACCCTTTTTCTGGAATATTTGAAATTTCACCAGGAAATGCTTCTGAGCTAGGAGAAACATTTAAATTTAAGTAAGAAAGACACCTAATTTCTTGCTTTTGAGAAGGCGTATTAAAAAGACAACTTGTTGCATTTATTTTTGAGCATAGATGTGTTGAATGATACTAGAGGATTTCGTTCTGATAAATTAGTGTTTTCTTTACTTAGAAAGGATAGATGGGCAGAGGTGATGAGACAGTATAGTGTCTGCAGCAAAGAACATTGGTTTTAGCATACCATTACATTCCATAAATGTGTACAAATTATGTGGGTTTGAGGCTAGCTTTTGGTATTTGTGTATTACATATAATAGAGTAACTTTTTCAAGGTAGTGAAATTTTTATTCAAAGAGAAATTTGAAAAATGTTGCCTTGACCTTTCCCTGCATTACAAGCTCTTACCTGTTCTCAGCTATCTCTTAGAAACAATATCCTTTGGAGAGGAGGGGAAAATTGCAACCAGTGTTTGTCAGAGTTAACTTGCAAAGAACTTAAGTGAGTTACAGGTGGACAATTGGCAAGGAAGTAATCTCTCATGGTAAAGATGACAGTGGTGCTGTGAAGTGGAATAGAAAGAATCTGTGTTCTGGGAGAGCAGAAAGATCTCAACACCCACACTGGGGCCATTTTTGAGTAATGTATGAACAGTAATCCATCTGTATCATGGAAGCCTGATCACCTCTTTTTCTTTTCTAGAGAGGCTGTGGTTCTAGGCAGTACCGACTTTATGGAAGATGACATAGAAAAAATAGTAGAAGAGCTTGGAAAAGAATTCAAAGGAAATGCTTATCACCTAATGCACAAAAACTGCAATCACTTCTCTTCAGCTTTATCTGAGGTAAACAAACATGAAGGTCTATACAAAGGTGCTTCCCAAGTGGCTAGAGAGCGTCATGTCCTTCCTGTTCCTTTGGAATGTTTGGCCTACTTTCTAATTTCTTATCTCTGTTACCTTGAGTGAATGTCACTGTTTTTCAGGTCTTATTTGTGCTTATGTCTAAAGCACAAGATTTTGCTGTCAAAAATGATATATATTGTTGTCATACATAGTTTTTGTTCTAGCAGGGCTGCATTCTTAATTGAGAGAACTAGTAAATCAAGTACTAATAGGATTTCAGAATCATTCCAGGTGCTTGAGAGATCACTACTGAAGATAGAACTACATGTTATTTGTATCACTACTTCCTCACAGAGCCATCACACTGAAAATAATTTTTAAAGTTACAGCCTACTGTTAAAGAATAACAAAGGCATCAAAGTTTCACAGATAGTGTTAATCTTCTGCTTGAAAGGCTTTTGGCAAGTTACTGCTCTGCTGGCACCTGCACCCTGGTCATGTAGATACCCATGTGATTGTGCGAAGTATGTGACTGTGGAGTTGAATGGGCTTTGCTTTTCCCCTTCAGCTTTATTTTATCTTGATCAACTTGCCAGTGTGATCGAGTGCCTGATTGCTCACACGTGTAGCAACACAAGGGAAAGCATAAGGAACAAGTAACCCAGGACAAAGAGGGGAATGGCATTTGTGGTTTTTATTGGTAGTTGGCAATCTGTGCTTGTCTTAATGTGTTCTGATGTTTGCTGAAGCACTCCAAGAAAGGTGTGGTGGTTTTTTCCATGGTGAACTTCCATAAAATTTAATTGTTCCTTTTTTTTTTAAAAAAAAAGTTAATTGCACAATTATTACATACCCTGTGTTTTTGTGTAGACTGAAAATGTTACTGAGATTATTTGGTTTGTCATTCTGGAACTAGATGATCTTTTAAGGTCCCTTCCAAAGCAAACCATTCTATGATTCTATGATGATGCATGTGCAATGCTGGTAGAAGTAAGTAGGGCGAGACACTTGACAAAGCTGCAGTTGGCATGAAATCTGACCTACATGGCCAGGTTTATGCCATACTCTTCAACCGCACAGTCATGCTGTTTCTGGTTTATATCTTGTCCTATTTAGTGTTCAAACTGACTATAAAACCAGGGATGTAATTACAAGTTAAGTACTGCTCAGTTACAGCAGAGTAATGCACCCACTAGCTATGATTTTCTCCAGATTTGCACTGGAGTAAGTAATACCAGAAATGGATGTGGAGGTAGTTAAGTAAACCAGCTCACTTCTTGAGTAATAATGACACAACCATTTAATGGCTGATGTACAGTAAAAACCAAGTATTTAATGCGGCCTTTGCTTTTTATTTACAGTACTGTAGTCCTGTTACTGCTGGATCCAGGAGACAAACTAATCTTTTTCTTTTCCCCTAGATTCTGTGTGGAAAAGAGATTCCACGATGGGTGAATCGCCTTGCCTACTTCAGCTCTTGTATACCATTTCTCCAGAGCTGTCTGCCGAAGGAGTGGCTAACTCCTGCAGCCCTCCAGTCTAGTGTTAGCCAGGAGCTACATGATGAGCTGGAGGAAGCTGAGGATGCAGCAGCATCAGCTTCCTTGGCAAGCTCAGCATCTGGGTCTAGAACTGGACGCCACACCAAATTATAAGTCCTCCTCCAAAGCATCAAATGGTTTGAAATACTTCAGTTTAATCTCGCCAGCAATTGACTTCCTGACAGAACATGAGAGCTGACTCTAGAACATTGTTTTTATATGCAAAAAAGGCTCTCCAAACCCTGTTTCAGCTCAGGATTACGTATGTAGTGAAAATAATTGCTGGGAGAAAAAGGAAGGATTTTGTGTGAAGCCACCCTTTTCATTTTCACCTGTTTGGTAGACCTGGGTTAACTTAACATCTTATATAAAGCAGAACTTAACTTATTTGTTTACAGTATTGTGTACTGCTGTTTACAAGTCCTGTAAGGACTCCTGCCACCATGGAAGAAGAGAGAATTTGAGTTTGATTTAACTGTTAGTATAGCTCAGAAGTAGTGGTATGATGCCCTGAATGAACTCTCCCCTTTGTTTTCAAGATTTAAGGCAGGTGAACGTTAAATTTCTGAGAAATGCCAGAAACTGCTGAATACTAGATATGTGAACAGGGTACTGTGCACTTGAAGTGGCTGATGTAAACAGGCAGATTCCAGGATGTAGGGAGACTGGTTTTGTCCAAGGTCTGTTATTGGAAGTATGACGTCTACATTAATGAAACTGTGGGGTTTTGCACATATGAAGGGAAATTTCTCTCTCGTTACAATGCACATTGATCCCTTTCTTCTTTTTTTTTTTTTTTAAATCAGCCATTTAGTTGCATCCTATCTTCTGTATTTACAGTCCACTTCAACCAGGATTTAGACACATGAATATCATGTTAGAAGCATCACACAATATTTCACTGTTTGCTTTACTTGATTTCAGACTTGTATATCACAGTACTTGTATTCTTTTGTTTAATTTTGTTGTTGTTGTTGTTGCATATAGTTTGGAATGGTGTAAACAAGCCATTTATGGTCGGGGAATGGCCTTGCTTTCTGCTGCTGATTTTGCTTCATTTGAGTTTGTAAACATTCACATGCTTTTTTTTGAGCTATAAATTACTGCCCAGTTTTGCGTGTCCACACAAATTATAGAGAAACCCTAATTTATTTTCCCACAGTCTCTATCTGTGGCATTAACTTTCTTGTCAGATGTAATGAAGAAAAACCTGAAAATAGCTTATGCACCTGCGTGTTTACACAGCAGAACCCACTAATCTGCACACATAATATCTGAAGGTAAGAGATACTATTTTCTAAAACATAAAGTATGTTTGCTGGTAGATTATAATTAGAGCTAAATTATAATTAGTGATGAGAATATATAATGGAATGCCTTATTCTTATTCGCTTACCAAGAGAATTAATGGTTCTTCCAGTCATTAGTGTAAATTAGTGAGGTTCTATTGTGCACATAAGGATACAGTAGCACAAACATGAGGGAGGTGAGCTTGTGTATTTGGTAAGACTTGCTGCCTTAAACTAACAAAACCCACACTGATCAGCTCACAAAGAAGTGTGCATTACTAGAAGTATAAATGATTCTTACAAGCTTTATTTTCAATATGTTGCTGGGTTTAGTTTTTCCATTAAGTGAAATACTGACTCTACAGTTTCTGCTGTTTAAAAGGGAAAAATAAAAGGAAAAAGGTCCTCTTAGCCTCTTAGGAGGCAAGAATGCTTCATGTGATGAATGCTTCTAGCCATGGGTAGTCGGTGCCACTGAACCCTACAGGAAGGTGCAGTAGACTGTATCCTAGTAAGAATTCTTATAGTTGCCAACTCAGACTCAAGTTAAAAGCAAGTGGAAGTTTTTCTGGTAGCAGTTGGGTTGAAACCTTTGTTAGAGAGCCTTTAAGTTTTCATTCTTCTTCCGTGATGCAGTGTAGGTACAGAGAGGTGCTCAGTTCTGGTAGGGGGAAATCAAGGGAGACTTTTTTTGAAGGAGTGGGATAAGAGTAGATGTCTCTCTAGTTTGGTACGTGTTTTAATAATCAATTCTACCAAGCAGGAGACGCTGAAAACTGACAAATCTACCACTAGCTATGTTCTCTGTTTGGTCTCCAGAAGCTGGACATACTGACAACTCTCCCTATTGAGTGCTTTTTTTCACTTGAACCTCTGACTTTGAGTTCTCCTTCCTCTATTTTTTCCTGTAGTGAAAATGAACATGGTGGTCTCCAGTCAACTCTCAAGCATTAACAGAACTAAATCTCACACTACTTACAGCTAAGACAACAGGCTGCAGACAGGTTAGTTTGTCTGTGCTATGCAGCTGTGGTAGTAATGTGACTAAGTCTCTTGGCCAAGGCAGGTCCTTCATTTCAGCTCAGGGTTGAGGCCACTGATCTAGCAATGTACTGTAGCTTTTCCTAGGTTTTAGGAAAAATAAATAGAATTAATTTTCATTGCTACCTAACTTTTATGTACCAAAATCAGCTTTTTAGGCTTCTGATACTTCCAGAGCGCTAGGTCACAAATCTGTACACCTTCATTAACACACACAACTACAGCATGTACAATGCAAGAACGTGACAGATCACAGCACAGTTTTTTTTTAGAAGTAAAACGAAGACTATTTTTTATAAAGCAGACTGGAAAGTTTGTAACAAAAACCTTCATTTTATTGGTAGCTGTACAGGTGAAAATACTGTCTTATGCTCCATAATGGGTTTTGGGTTCTTTTTTTTTGTTCTTGTTTCAAAACCATCCATTTGTTAATCCTGTGAGGAAAATGACCCCTGAACCCTGAAGGCTGTTGGGTGTTTTATCAAAGCAAGCAGTACTGTAGCTTCAGTTGCATGCTGTCAACTCAGCCTCCACTGGACACCTCCGAGAAGTCACCCTGCCAGTGGTTACTCGTATTTGTTAGCAATAGAGCAAGTTACCTTTCACCAGCATTACTGCCAAGCAGGGTTTACTTGAGTCTACTAATGACCACACTGTGCTAGGACTAGAACACTCCAAAATGCTGTGAGAAAGCTGGACGCCTGTGGAGTCTTTTCCATCAAAACGGGTAGAAAAACATCAGCACTTCAGGGTTCTGCTCTGTTTACTTTCTCATTCTTGTGTGATTTTCTGTAAGATAGTACTTTTGATATGTATTGTATTGTTTAACTCAAGATCATTTTATTTAAATGCCATTTTCTGTTCAGCAAGCCAAAAAAATCCAATGTACTGTCCGTGTGCACCAGTAACTTCAGAGTGGCTTGGTAAAAACATAGTTGCATTACTTCTAAAATTTGCAATGCAATTCTGATCGCTGTTGATACATGATGATTTTCACTGTTGGAAGTTGGTTACAAGCTGAATAATCACTGATGCATTTTTTGTAAACTTGTATTCAAGTTTACTGTACTACATAGTATTTGTATAAAATTCAAAGAATTTTGACTTTTGTTACCTGTTGTACATGGCAACAAGTTGTCTAGCATCTTAAACTTAAATCCATCAGTTTATTAAAAATACTTTTATAAAAAAAAAAAAGACCATTGGCTGTGTATGTTATTGCCCTGGTACCTACAGCTTTTGTCAGTGCCACACAAGCTGATCTTTGGTTTTGAAAGATGCTTTCAAAGGATTGTAAAACTGTCCAGGGGTTTCCTATAGTTAAACTACAGGTTATATTCTGACGTGGGCATCAGGAGCTGCAGTTTGGTTCGTCTGAGGCATTATTAAAAGCCACTAGTTTTTAATAGGCTACATAAAAAATGTTTTCAGATTTGGTTTGGTAATTACAGCAACTGGGGTATCCAAACACCCAGGTGTGCCTGCGATGTGTTGCAGATATTTTGTGCCATATCCTATATGTTTGCTCAGCAGCCCAGCTCTGCTCTGGATTTGCACCAGCCATGAGGCTGGTGTGTGGAGTCTAATGCCTGTGCCTTGCCACTTCCTTTGAAAGTACCTAGACTATGGAAAAGTACCAATGGCAACAACAACCTGAGATTCAGATTAGATATTGGGAAGAAAATTCTTCACTATGAGGGTGGTGAGGCCCTGACACAGGTTGCCCAGAGAAGCTGTGGCTGCCCCATCCCTGGCAGTGTTCAAGGCCAGCTTGGATGGGGCTTGGAGCAACCTGCTCTAGTGGAAGGTGTCCCTTCCAACCCCAACCAGTCTATGACTCTAAGCCACTGCTACCTGCCTGTGCATTCAGTGCACTGGTAAGTTGGAGCACTGTCCTGTGGCCGTTGGAGTCAGTCTGGGCAGGTGATATGTTTTGCCATGCTTTGTGTGCTGAGCCTGGCATCTCTGTGTGTGCTGCTAATGAACAGTGGCCAGGATATCACCAGTTCGAGAAGCTGCCAAGATACAGGAGTGCTCCCTTTTCTGACTGCTCCTGGACCCTCATCACTGGCAAAGCTGCAATAGAGTTTGAGGAACTTGTAAGCTATCGAAAGGAAATTTGACAGAGTTCATTAGTTAGAACTAACCATGGGAGTTCCAGATAAAGTTACTTGTGGCATCCAATGGCTAAGAGTGGCTGGCTGCTTCTGGGAAGGTGATCAATACATGAAATAACTTAAACTGCATTATTTGTGATTTGGTGAGTAGCTGAGTTTAACTGAAGAAAATAGAAATGTTTCAGATCCATTTCCTAAAACAGTTTCTTAAAGCATGCAGGGTTTTTGTGGCAAATTGTCATTGCGAGAGCTTCTCAAAAGGCAAACATGTTTTATGGCTGAAGGTACCTTAGTCATATCACTCCCCCAAAATAAATGTTTTCTTTCACAGCACTTCATATAATGTGATGAAAATGGCTATTGGACAGTTCCTGGCTTTCTCTGATACCCTTTGGTTAGACCCGAATAGCTCATTTAAAAAAAAAAAAAAAAAAAGGGGTCAAAACTTTTGAAGGTATCAGCATGTCAGGGAAGCCATGGCATTGCTTTGGGGAAGCAGGTATATTCCACCAGCAAATGATTCATGCTGGACTCCCATATTTCTCACATGATCTGGCAAGATCACTAAAATTAGTGTATCACAAACTAAACCAGGATCTAGCCATAAAGAAATGCAGAATTCCTGCACTGGCACAGTTCTAGCTTGCTTTGAGGATGATAGAGGGCCATATATATCTCTGGGTCTCCTGAGAGAGGGATGTTACTCACACCAGACCTGCTCCCCATCCCTTTCCTGTCCATCTCTGAGTGGCAGCCCAGGACAAACAGAAATCTGGTCACCCCATTCCTTCAGCAGATGGATGATGGTGACCGGCAGTCCTGTGTCAGTGCTGGAATCCTCAAAGCAGAAAGCCTGCAGCACTTGCTGGTTGCTATGCTGTCTCCAGCCCATGCAGTTGTGTAAAGGGAGGGAAATCACTGTCTGTCTTCTGAATGACGCCAACAAAGGTAAAAGAGAGGAGCTTCGTGTGTACCCCAAGGGCTGTTCAAACTAAGCTTATGGATTTCAACTCTCAAGATCTCCTTTCAGGGAGCCTTTTTTACCTCTTTTCCACTTTCACCTTTACACAGCCTGAAACAAAGCACCCAAATACTGGACTTCAAGAAGCCACGACTTGCTGAACCAATCCAGCTGGGGCTTCCTGCTTGGGAGGAGCATTAAGAAGCGGTTCAAGCCATCTTGGATGAGAAAAGCCTTTCCTGCAGCTCTGATGCCAGCCTCCCTTCTGCCCCAGTGACTGGACTGCATGGAGGGTTCAAACATGTCTTTTTGTGGGGCTCAGGTCTGGTCCTAGTGTGGCTGATATGGGTCTTCCTTTACAGTGACATAAACGATGTTGCTGAACAGGGCACAGACAGAGGTATTTTGGGCTCTAGCAAACATGGCCAACCTCCAGTGCCAGGAAGGGACTGGGGGTGAGGAGGAGACCCTCTGTTCCCAATGAGCACCCAAGCAACACAGCAAATGCGGTTCTGGCTGGCTCCCTCACACTTCCCAGGTCTGAATGGTCATTACTGTTAGCTCAAGCATAGCCAGGGCTTTTCTGCCAGAATAAGAATAAAGGCCCATTAAACCCACCTAATGACAACACAAATCATGTTGAACAGAAAATGGCTTCTGTTCCCTGCTCAGGCTTCTGAGGCTTGCAGGTTTTGTTCTCGTTTTCGCACTCCTAATTTGCCTGTGGGAAACGCTGCCTCCCTCCAGCCTGCCCAGCGCCCGCACACAATAGCTGCTTGTTTTTCACTTGGAAGAAATTGCTGAGCCTTTAAATAGCTGAAATTGAGTTTATTTTTCTTCTGTACTTCAGCTCATTCATTACTCCAGTCATAGCATCCTAAAAATGAAGATTTCCAAGAGCACTGGAATTTCCCTCCTTTTTTTCCTCCTCCCCAAGAGATGCTCTGTGTCTTGAATTTCGTGTACCAGCCCTGTGTTAGAGTTACTAAATAATCCTGCAGCAAAGTGTCAGCTTCCAGCAAATTAATTCACATGCCATTAAGCAAATAGGATTTGAGTGGTGAGGACTAGCAAGAGCTGATGGCAATGGAGCTGGCTCAAACGCAGCTGTAAAGGTCAATTAATTTTTATGTCAGACTTGGCAAGTTTAGTAAAAGCACTGAGAAAGAATTGAGGAGAGTCAGGGTGACCAGCTGAATGGCGGCTGCTTGGGCCAGCTCCAGCACTTTGGAAACGCCTTGGGGAATTTGTAGTTTTTGAGGATGCTCTCATCTCTGCAATTGCGTTTTTAAGCTTCTTCGCCCTTCCAGAAGCCTTATGGCTTCTGTGTGTGTGTGTGTGTGTGTGTGTGTGTGTGTGTGTGTTAAGAGGTTTAAAGGAAGGACAGTCTCCATGGCCCAGACTGTTACCTCTGCCCTGTGGCTCCCCCCACAAACGCTCCTCCAGTGGAACAGCCATGCGCAGAGGGATGCCACGCTTGCCCCGTGCCTCCGGAGAGTACAGATGAGTGTGGCATGTGTATCTGCAGTCATCCTTCAGACTGGCAGCCTCTAGCACCTCTTCAGATTGCATCATCCTTCCACAATGTCCTCAGAATACAGAAGCCTTTGCCCTCCAATCCGAGCAGCCCACAAAAGCTCTTTTGGTGCTCCTTTCCCAACAGCCACTTGATCTGGGGACGAGAGCCGCAGGGACGCTCTTGTCCACAAGGTTAAACCTCTGGCAATGGGGTGCTGCATCAGATGCTGAGCGAGGGGACCTGAGGCAGCCCTACACAGTGCTGGCCACTCAGAAGAGCAGGGTGCGCTCTCGGAGACCCAGCAAGGGATTTCAAGGGCTCCATCATAGTTCTCCCCTGCCATAGCATTGTCTTACTCTCACATCAGAAGCAGCCGCTACTACAATTGTTCCAGCACTAAGTGACCCTTCAGCATGAGGGAGAGCTGCCACTCAGACCAAGGGCTAAAGCTGCTTTTAAATTTAAGCTGTGTTTTTAAGCAACACGCTCTATGCTGGTGCCTGCAGTGTTTGAAGAAATTCAACTTTGTGAGCAGAGTAGGCATAATGTTTGCATAAAGCAGTATTCCCATTTAAACAGAAAGCTGGGGTTCTGCTCACCTTGCCGTGCTTATATGAGGCCTGGAACAAGAATAAAGGTGGAAACTGCTTTTTCTGTGGTAAACTCCCAGGTGGGTATGGGAGAGGTCAGCCACCCTGGGGCTCACGGACAGGCCCACGTCACTCATCCCTCCTGTGGGCACAGGGGTTAGGCGCAGGAGAATGCAGGCATGCAAAGGGCACATTCAGCTCTGGCAGTCAAGCAAAGGAGTCGCCATGGGCAGCCAGGCTGAGGCACTGCCATCACCCCAGTGAGAGGGCAGCTCTCTGCTCCCTCTTCCCGCTGATCCCTTCCTGGTCTGTAGCTGGAAAACAGCACTTTCCAGGCAGGACAATCCCATGAGGGCATGGCACAGACACAGATGGAGGCTCATGTTGCTCATACAGCTTCACTCTTCAAAGCTGGCCTCAAAAGACTCAAGTGTGTTTGCACCTAGTGCATTTGAGGAGAAGCAGGTAATAGAACCTTAATCTGGAACTGCCAGCAAGCAAGCTGATGAGACTTACCCAGAGCAGATACTTATGGCAGAAGTTAGAAAGAATTCCAAGAATATTGGAAATTAAATGCAATACGTATAGGACTGGCATTCTAAATACACTTGTTTAACAAGTTAACATGGAGGAGTATGGTAGGAGCAGCAGAATGAATAAGTGAACAGAACATGTCATGTACGTGGGTAAGGGGTCCAAAAAGGAAGGAGCACACGTACATCCGAAGCTAACCATGACTCCCTCCGTCACCGCTGGGGCCTGGGAAGGCTGCAGCGGTGGGAGAGGGGTGAAGACATCCTCAGACCCTTCCTCCCTCTGCCCTGCTCCCCTGCCTGCGGGAGCACTGCCCAGAGGGGCGGGATGGGCGGTG
>NW_009935322.1:429-870 GCF_000696875.1 Nestor notabilis | reverse complement strand
CACCCGAGACCTAAGCAAAGAAAGAGGTTTCGCCCCGCGACGGTGGGTCCCCGAGTGCAGAGGGCCTGCCACAGTCCCGGCCCTGGCCGCGGTACTGCCCGCGTCCTGGGCGCGGGGGACGTGGTGAACCTACAGAGCCCCTGCCTGCCGCAGCAGGCGAGCCTGGGACCTGGCTGCGCCCTGGGAAATTCCATAATTCTTTCCCCCAGGAGCATGTAGATCTAATAAATAAATGAAATAATAACAACAATAATAATAATATGACGGTCAAGATGAAAACGGTAATTGCCTGTTAACATAAGGAGCTTCCCGGAGGAGGGACTTCGGCAAAGCTGCCAGGAGGATTTGCTAGCCGGTTCCGCAACAAACCACGCTAACATAAGCTCTGCTCGGGGAGGTAAACACAGGGCAGCTCAGATTTCCGTAGAACAGCACGGGAGA
>NW_009935322.1:0-271 GCF_000696875.1 Nestor notabilis | reverse complement strand
TCGTAAGGCAGCAGGAACTATTGCTCGAGTTAGCAGAAATTACAAATCCAGCGTCAGCGACGCGTGACTTTGAAGATTTCTGTGCAAAACCCCGAGACGGCTCGGAAACGCACCGATATTCCCGGGTGGTTAGCGTGGTTTAGCGGGATCAACCCTCCGCTTCCCGAGCCCATGGCGCCGTTTAGGCAGCGCCCGCAGGCGCACCCAGAGCCGCGGCAGCCCGGGCGGGGGGACACGGGCTCTGTTTAATTTGCACTTACTAAATCTCCGC
>NW_009935321.1:5404-5619 GCF_000696875.1 Nestor notabilis | reverse complement strand
GAAGGGGGTTGCCCCGTGTGTGCGGAGAAGTGCCGGCGGACACGGAAGCTGAGCCTGCCAGAGCGGGGAGCGTGGCACCGGAACGGGCTGGGGCGCATCGCTGCCCTGGCGTTACCTCGGAGCGTGGCACCACGGCCAGGGCTGCACACGGTGCAGTGCACCGGCACTGAGCAGTGCCCGCACACGGTGACAAACCGAGAGGCCGGTGGTGTGCC
>NW_009935321.1:0-5262 GCF_000696875.1 Nestor notabilis | reverse complement strand
GAAGGACCTAGGATCGGCTAGTTCCAACCACCATGGGCAAGGACGTCTCACTCTAAGCCAGGTTGCTCAAAGCCCAGTCCGACCTGGCCTTGAATACTGCCAGGGACGGAGCACTCACAGCTTCCTTGGGCAACCTGTTCTGGTGTCTTATCATTCTCACAGTAAAGAATTTCTATCTTGAATCTAATTTAAATCTCCACTGTTTAAGTTTGAACTCATCGCCCCTCATCCTATCACTACAGTCTCTGATATATTAGTCCCTCCCCAGCATCCTTGTAGCCTGCTTCAGACACTGGAAGCTGCTCTGAGGTCTCCACACAGCCTTCTCCAGGCTGAACAGCCCCAACTTTCTCAGCCTGTCTTCACACTGGAGGTGCTCCAGACCCTGATCGTCCTTGTGGCCTCCTCTGGACTTGCTCCAACAGCTCCATGTCCTTCTTATGTTGAGGACGCCAGCCCTGCACACAGTGCTGCGAGTGAGGTCTCACGAGAGCGGAGTAGAGAGGCAGGATCACCTCCCTCGACCTGCTGTCACACTGCTTTTGATGCAGCCCAGGACATGGTTGGCTGTTTGGGCTGCGAGCGTACGCTGCTGGCTCATGTCGAGTTTCTCACCAGCCAACACCCTCTATCATGAGTCCTATAATTCACCCAGACTTTGCAAAAAACGCCACTGAGGGTTAAATCACATCTCCTGGGAACACAGGATGCAGCCTCCAGATCAGTGTAAAAAGCTAAGCAGGTCCTTGTACAGTCAGCTCGGTACAAATCTGTGTGCTTCAATGCCCCCAAATCACTTCTGTGGTCATCCTTGCTTCATTAGCCAAGTGCCTCGGTTCTGTTACAATATGTTTCTTCTCAGCATGCTAGAGATGTGGTTATTCTTCTTTTAATAATTGGAGACCTGGAATATAGAGGAGCTCAGACAGTCTATGGCAAAATATGAACTCAGTTTATCTCCTGTGCTTTAAACCCGTGGAAAGTTTTACAGTCTGTGTACCAAGTATCGTGTTCCCTGTGTTCTACACTTCAGAAGATACTCAAACCATCCCAATACGCATACAGCTAGAGGTCTATATTCCCCATATAAATTGGTATAGAGAGGAGGGCTCCTAACTTCGCTTCTCCCAGTTTTCTCTCTGGAAAATCATACCATATGTGTTGTGGTTGGGTAGCTGCAATGTTGGGCAACCTGATCCTGAATTTTGTGTGGTTAAACTTCTCACATTTTAGCTAAATACTGAGGCACTGCAGTCTGGAAACATGAATTTTAATTTAGTATTTCATTGATGGAATATTTCATGCGTGTCTCTTGCAGTACAGGCAAAGATTATGAACTCAGTTATTTTTTAGAACAAAGTATTTTAGAGTAACTACTTTTCCAAGTCAGAGCTGTTACTTAAGACGTTCATATTCCATTGTTCACTATGGAAAGAAACTCCACAACCACAATCTGAAAATCTTCATTCTCAGGCTCAACTCCACCACTTCTCATACCACAGTTTTCAGAAGTCATTGGAACAAAAAAGGCATACTCTTTCAGAAAGCTCAGAGCCTGCTCACTAGAGATAAGGATGAGATCCCTTTGTTTCTCCTCATAATCAGTTACAATGACAGCCCAGAACAGTGGGACAAAATGATTTAATGGAATAACAGTGTCATCACATCAGCCACTGCAACACATTACCTATATAAGTTCTACATTATAGGTATTGAATGTAATTTTTTCTGCCTTCCATACAATTTACTGGGAGAGGATTATGACAGGAAAAGAAACTATCTTACACAGGTATAGAGGTGCTTTCTGCATCTTTGTATACAATAAAACTCACATAGCAGTGGTGCACTCATCAGGGAGTTTCTGAAATGAAAGTGACAATGGGCTGTAAGTATACCCTGTCCACAAAATCTCAAAACATACTTCACTGCTGCTAGAAGGATTACTGTGGTATGATAATGCAGGAAGTCTGCTTACAAGTTATAAACTAGTTAATAAATGGGATACAAAACACAGGAATAAATGACCACTTTTCAAATAGAGGAAAACCACTTCTCTGAATTGGGAACTAGGTTACTGAGTACCTTCTTAAATCAGAATCCCTTCTTGTTCACTCATAGTTAATACCAGAATCGAGCTCAAAAAATAGCAGAAAGATCTCACCATAGTGATTAAATTGCTGATAAAATGACAGTTGAAATTTAACGTTGCTAAAAAACCAAAGTAAAGCACATGGGGAGAAAATAGCTTCTACTTTGCGTCCATAATGTTGATCTATAAATTAGCTTTAGTCTCTCAGAAAAGAGACCTTGGAGTCATTTTAAACAGTCCTCTGAAAACCCATCTCACTGTTCAAGGGTAATCAAGCAAACAGCTGTAATGAGCTCATTAGGAAAACAGAAACAACAGCATGCTGCTATATAAATCTATAGTGCAGCCAGAGCCTGTGTACTCTGCATTTATAATATTCCTTCAAAAAAGACAGAGGAAAAAGAGAAAAGGTATGAATCCCAGCTTTTCTATATGGAGAGAGCTAACTGAACAGGGTTTCCAGTTGGAAAAGAGATAACCAGTATACAAAACGGTGTTTCTCATAAAACAAGAACTATGGGGCAGCTGGCTTAGAACAAGCACAAGAAAGTACTTTTTCACATGATTTGTTCTGGTAAAATTCCTTGTTGTGAGATGGTTTGGGATGCCAAACAAAGCAGTTGTTTTTGAAGAATCTTTAAACAACATTGACCAAAGTGTTTTGGATATATTTGAAGTCAGGAAAGGCCCTAAACTTCTGACTCCTTGAAGACTGTTTGTTGATGAAATAATCCCTGCCCTGTTCTTGAGTCTTTCTCTGAGTACCTGTTAGTGGAAGGAATAAAGTAAAGTACTGGACTAGGTAGACCTTTTGATCAGCCTATGGTGCAGCTTTTAATATACTAAGGATTCTTTCCCTTTTGTTAACCAGAGGTCCTTTAGAGTTAGATACTGGCACTCTATGCAGCTTTTACGTTGTATTTAAGCAAAAGAATATGTAATTCTTCTCATCCCTTTTCCCTTCCTATTATGTACATACTGTTGCAATCTAACAGAGCCAGGCAACCTTCCATAGCAATCTTGCTATCAGTGAAGGCCTATCCTCGTTTATATTAAATACCAAACCTGTAATTTTTTTAGACTACATAATGGTCTGTCCCAGTAGATCTAGACTTCAGGGTAATACACACTGACTTAGTCTGATGCAATACTGCATGATTTATGCTTTGTTACAAGTATCCTCAATTAGCTATTTATTAACAGCAACCTGCCTAATGAAGGTTCTCACTGTTTCCAGGGTAACACAGCTGCTCCATTACAGTGGTCCTTTAAAATGTTACTTTCACACTCTGACCAAACCAAAATTTTGCTTCCTTCATTAAGTACTCCAAAGACTCAAAATAACTCATTATTTATCCCACCTTTTAGAAAGCAAAACACCTGGTAAGATAACAAATTCAATACTATTTGCCCTTATCAGGTAACAGAGATGGTTCTCTATCCTCAGCTAAGGTACACAGTTTTAGCTTCTAGAACAAGGTCAGCTCATAATCATAATGCATTTGCCAATTTCTGTTTCCTGGACATCTTGCTTTGGGTTTCTATACCTTTTTAATGCTCCCCTAGCAAACAGTTTCCCCAAATTACTTTCCAATCTCTTGTTTGCACCTCCTTCCGCCACCAGATTTCCACACAACTTCTTAACATCATAATCATATGGGGGAATTTAATTATATGGTCCACACAAACTTTTTCTGCCCAGTCTACATTCAAGCATTGTACATATTCCATGGAAATGCCCCAAGGCTTGCTCAGTTCTACTGTCTCTCCTTCTTGCCCTACAGAGTCATTCTGAGGCACTGCTTCATTTCACATGAGCTTTGGAGACTAAAGCCATTTGTCACTAATCTTCAGGCAATACTCAGGGTAAAAACTGTGCACCTCCATCACCACACTCTACAGGTGTCAGCACTGGAATGACTCAGACAGGATCCCTAAAGTTCAGCTCATGCCACAGCCGCACCTGTTCTCGCTAATGCTTCCCCAGTTGCAGACAATTGCGGAAGGAATGCAGCATGTGGAACACTGCACAGCAGCAGGATGTCCTTCAGTCCTTCCTCAGATCCACTTCTATAGATTCCTGGACTTGTAGGTCGAAAAGAAGCAGTGACCCCTCTAATCTGGTCTTTTCATAACACAGTACAAGAATTCTAACACTGTGTTCTATCTTACATAATGGTTCACTTAGATTTAACCAGCATGTCATCCATGAGTAAAACACTTCTGACCTGAGGATTTCAAGAACAGAGAGAGGCTGCTATTTAACTTTACAGTCTGCCTGCCAACTTTAGCATTAGGTTTGCTGAATCACTATGCATCTTATTCTGCTTCCTTGGTGCCTGTAAGCCTACAAGATATGCTAAATATGCTGCTTTGCCACACTTCATCCTGTTGTCAGCAGCTTCTCATCCAGGTTTCTCATCCACCAGCATAACCATTCTCCTAAACTTCACTTAACTTAAAGCTAGTGGCAGGGAAACAATCACGAGAGACACAGCATATGACAAGAGTACCCAAACAACCTCTGCTGCCAGAAGCAATCAAGCCCAGGAAACAGAGACTTGCATGGAGGGTAATTTCCTCTAGCATGAGGCATTGCAAATTCATTTGGACTGAGGTTTGTGTTGCCACAGCTTGACTCTCGTAGCTTTTGTTGTCAGCTACAGTGCATTGCTCTGTAATTTGCAGGTTAGACCAGTTGAAAAAAAACCTCAGTAAAAACGTCTGACCCTCTGGAATACAAACTTTGGAATGGTTAGTTGGAAAGAATACTAGTTTAGAGAATGCATATGATACATATTTTCATTGGATGTCATTAAATGTGCATGAGGGAGTGATGTGTAGGACAATCATGATGAAAGATTTTTTCTGCATAGTTAGAATTAGCCTTTTGAACCGCAACTGGAAACAAATAGGAAACCAGTACATAAAGAAATGAAGTGAGCATGAGAAACTAAGTGAGCATAAATATCACTGACACAGTATATTGTATATTTTAGTCAGTGGGAACAGCCTTGTTCTGTGCCAGCTAATGTTTGAACAGTTGTTGTAGGTAGTCACAAATACAGTTCTTTACAATAGATTCATTTATGCACTGGGGCCAGAATAAAACACTAAGATTATCTAGTATAACCTGCTGGATACCTTAGGCCCACTGTAGGAGAGGATGAAGT
>NW_009935320.1:678-22718 GCF_000696875.1 Nestor notabilis | reverse complement strand
ACTGCTGTAGCTGAACCCAGGACACTGATCCTAAAGAGGTGATTTTGCTAATGTAAGCCACAAATGTACTGGTCAGGGCTTGGTTCGGTTTTCTCTAATTACAGGTAACAAGTCTCAAGCTATTCCTTTAGTTAAGTGTACACACAGTAGTAAATTTATTACAAGTAACAAGTGGTCTGATTTTCAGAGTTACGATATATCAACAGCATCCAGTGACTTGCAGAAGAGCTGCTCCTCCAGTCACTAGGCTGCATATTTACATGTTTGTGTATGGATGCAGTTGCTTAAATTAAGGCCTTGAAGTATAACAAAATGTAGTTCTGTCCCATCCTGTGGTTTCTCATATTTTACAGTGAATGGGAGATCACCTACACTGAAATAATTGTGTGCATTTTTTATGTGTCATTGCAATACAGTGAACCACTCACGCACGGAAAAATACAAAAAAAAGATATTTTCAGTACAAAATAAGAAGAAATTCTAGGAGAAGACACCTATGGGGTTATCTTAAATGCCATAAAGCATGTGCAGCTGTCTAACAGATGTATAGCTGGATTAATAGGTCTTGACCCCCCCCTCCCCATACACCTATTTGTGTCTTTAATAAATCCATGAGGTTTCACTGTTTTTCATAAAATAAAGGGGGGGAGGGTTTTCCACGTGCACTGGAAGAGGCAGCTTTAACTCCTCTAGTCTCCTGGGAATTCAGGATACCATGACACCTCTGGTTCTGCATCAAAGGGAGAACAAGTCTCAACTTAAAATTAGGTTTGTCCTCCTGCTTTTTTGTGTGTCCTTTTCCTTTCACTTTTTGCCTTCAAACACATTTGTCAGCCTCTGGTAAGAGGGGCAAGTGGCAGATGCTGCTGCAAACATCACAGGTTTTAGAATGTGTGATAAAACCATGCATTGGATCTGGTTTTGCAGCAAGTTTCCAAGTGAAACTTGGCCCTGGTCACCAGTTATGTTTTGTTGCAGTTCTTTCCTTAATCCTCTCTTACTACCTTTATACATCTTCCTTTTTCAAAGCCAGAACTGAATGATGGCAGGAGCAACTGTGAACCATTCAAGTCAAACTTTCCTCTTCTTAAAGAGGACACTGCATATAAGGGGAGGAGAAAGAGGATTATTTAACACTTTATATTTCTGAGAGTTTATTTTGTAGGTTAAATTGAAAGGGTTAGAAAAATATTTATAGCTAGATGTTAAAACACCACAACCAGCATAAATTTGATTCAGACACCTTTATTCTCCTTTCCTGAGTAAAGTCTGAAGGGAATCTTGTAACCATCTGTTTCTCTTGCTTTCTGCAAAGTGGGAAGTGTTCAATGCTGTCATTCTGCCCTGATTCACATCAGTTTGTTCCACTGCTGGGAGAAGCAATTCCAGAGACATTTTGGTGCTGGAGCTTTTTGTTTTAGAAGGAGCTTTTTGGAGCTTTTTGTTTTAGAAGGATTTTGTAGTGCAAGAGTGGGCTGAGTGACTCCTTAGTGTAGGAATCTGTAAACGTTGCTGTAGCTACATGTATTTTAACACTGCTCTTGCCCTGCTCTTGAGTCAAAGAAGTCTAGCTGTCATTGTAAAGCAAGGGCAAAGCTGAAGACCACATAAAATATTGTGTGCTTGACTTCATTTTAAGAGACTTCTACACTTCATTGCACATCTGTACCTGTGACTGGATTCTCTTTGATCAGTAATGGGCAAACTGGTGTCACGCAAACCTGGAAGGCACTGAGGTGGTACAAAGCAGAAAAATTGCACTTGTCCTTTGTTCTGCTGCTCACAGGTTGAAAAACAAACACTAGTGCTGCCTCTGTCTTCTTGCAGAATCAGCTGCAACTGTCAGAATATGTTACTTCTAATTTTAGTGCTTTCAATTTGAATTTGCTCTTGGTGTCTACTATTTAAAACCTTCAAAGGGAGTCTATCAATGTGGTCCCCCACGCAAAGCAATATGATTTCATGGTTCTTTTTCAACTTCGGTTTCTGTGAGACTTTTCCTTCCCTTTATGTTGTAAGCAGTGTTGCTTTCTTCCCAAGAAGATGTGAAAATAGAGAATAGCCCTGTTGAAGCAGTCCAGAAAGCCTTGTGGTGCTTGGAGCATAAGTAGAGTGTTGTGTCTGTCCTGTTCGCAAACTATGCAATAACAACTTAGCATCTGGTTTGCAAGCCTCTAAGGGTGCAACTTTTTCAACAATCTCCCTGGTTTTAGAGAGAAAAGAAGGAAAGGAGCAGTAGAGAACTTGGAACTTCTCCCTACCTGCAGCTTGGCTTGCAGCTGAAGATGGGAAGGAGCGTTGGAGAACTGAAGCTCTGCAACACTTACTTTATTTGTAGCTTCGAGTTTTGTGTGGTTAGTCTGACCTTTCCGTTCTCTTCAGTTGTCTTATAAGAGCAGGTTTTGGTCTTAAATGTAGCTATTTCTGTATCTTAGCTAATGAGAGTTTAAATCAATTCCTACTTACAGACATCTGTTGCGATTAGAAAAGTCTTAGCATATCATACCTGATTGTTGCCTACAACATGCGAAGGTGTGGGTCCCCTGTAATGCTTCATCATCAAGGACATTTAAAGTATCTACATGAGAGCACCTGAATTGGGCCCCATGAAACTGCTGTACGTTGAACAATGTGGGTACCTACTCCTCACCATTTGTACTGATGCTCCATATGTTTATTTCAAGGACTCGTATATTTTCTCTTAATTGGGAAATGAAGTATTTCCCAATACTTAGGTATTGGAAGGTATGGAAGAGCTATGGCTTTCCTTGGTGAAGGGTGGAGAAAACAGATTTTTGACAGGCTGGTTTGAGAAGACACGCAGCAGAATTGTCCATGAGAAGGTGCAGGAGATGGGGATGCTCGGGAGGTGGGTTTGGTGATGGGAACATGGAGATGTTCTCATGTCAACATTGCAGGATCCTATAGCATGAGAAGATTGTGCAGTCTGAAGTTCGTGTGTCAAATTCTTTACTGGTTCATCAGCTAATACAAAACAGCATCTATATCTGTATTTATAAGTTGATGTGGTTTTCTCGTGGTTTCTGTTACTGTAATGATGATGGGAACAAAATCCTTAGGGGGTTGAACGCAGTACAGTACTTTGTGGATGTGAAGGTTGCTAGCAGAACAGCTTGATCAGAGGTGATATATATATTCCAGAATTAAATTATACTGGAGAATGTATTGCCATTGCTGCCCAGTGCTCCAGAGGTTTGGTGTGTTTGAGAGGGAAGCTGACACAGTAATCGTGCTGAGAAAAGCTCTTTTGTCATGGTTTGTAAAGAAATCGTGTGACAAATGTGTCCCCCTGTCAGGGAAATATCTAGGACCCATTAGTGAAAATTATAAAAGGGTGAGGGAACAGAGATTGATGGTCTTTCCTCAGAGAAAGATTTCGTTTGTTACCCAAACATACTCATTCCCCACACTCTGCAATCTCTGACTGAGCAGTGGCCCCTGTGAAAGGCAGCATGTGAAGCTCACGGTGCTTGGGCATGGGATAACACTTGTAACTTCACATACGAATCCCTTCTATAAGCTGATGTAAAACTGGATTCCTGAAGTGTAGCAGCCAACCATCGAAGAGGCACCTGCTTTCTTTTTCAGTTTTCTCATTATATTGATGTGAGTTTCTGCATTCTTTCTGGTAATATGTAATGTGCTTGTAATGTCTTCTATTTGTCTGACAGCTCTTTCCTGTTTATGTCAAAATTATTCGATGTGGTAATAATTCATGATTAAACCAATTACAAATGTGAGCAATGCTGGGAGTTCCAGCAGGATTATTAGGATGATTTGAAGACATGCAGTTCACAAGAAGCTTGACCAATTGGAAGTGGATGGGCTGTATTGTATTTGTGAGGGGCTGGATTGCACGTCCGCATTTGCAACTTGTTTTCAATATCTGAAGGTGCCTTACGTTCTTCAATATTAAAAACTACCCTTTGCTGTCTTGAATTCAAGAACATCAGAAAATAAAGGAATGCCAAAGTTATATGTGAATTTTCTAGCTAGCATCTTAAGTAACACTGATCCTCCACCAGAGAGGAATGCATTTTTAAAACCTGGTTGCAATAGGGAATAACTGGGGTGGAACTGAGAGTCTAACTAAGGTAAGGCAGATGCTAATACTTGCATCATAGTAATCTAATGATGATTTCACAGTGTTTATTATTGATACATGTCCCTTTCCTTCCCCTGGGCCATGCTTTGTCACCCTCTTTCCCTGCCCTCCTATGCAAGGTTAGAACAAGGTGGGGAAGAAAAACCAACCTGAGAGGCTGCTTCAGGGATGGGTTTGTCTCAGATGCTTTGATATTTGAGCGAACAAGTTTTTCAGAAGCATGTAGGAGGGTGGGAGGCAACTGCTGGAGAGGGCTTTCCCAGCCAGGTTAAATGAAGCCGTGGCTATATTCAGGGCGAGTTTTCCCAAGGTTTGGGAGTTGACCCTTCATGAAGAGAATTAAGGTGATCGCAGCAACCTGGCTTCAGCCCCAGGGTAATGCTTATCAAGGCTGGGAGGAGAAAATGAAACCACTGAGACAACCATAGCACACATGCCCCCTTTGTCCCTCCCTCCAGTTTAGCTTCTTTATGAAGTAAAGACAGCTTTTCTCTGAGCTGTATTTTAAAGGTGCACCACGGACCTGCCTGGCAGCTGTCAGGGACATGGAGACAAAATGCTGCCATCATATCTGACTGAAGTTCTCAGATGCCCTAGCCTGCAGGGTCTGTTTTATTAGGCCTGACTAGATTGTAGGTACTGAAGCAGCAGCATCCTGTTGTCCAGTGGATCTAGGGATATCTGCACATTGCTCTCCTGCTTCTATAAATCCAACTGAGAACAGGATTTGTCTGCACTGAGACAAATCTCTCCTGAGACATGATGAGAGCTCCAGCTCACCCCTGAAGACCAGTGCTGAAGGCAAGCACCACCACCATTACCTGGTTTGTGGAGGCCAGGTGAAGAACTTACACAGGCCACCAGTGTTCCCAAACCCTTAAATGTTTTCCACTGTTCTTGAAATGTGAAGGAAACGTGTAATTACAGATGAGAAGGGGCAGAATTAAACCACATGACAGTGATAAAATGAACCCAAACATCCTGCTTTTGGGGAAAAATAAAAATTGTGTGCCTGTGAGTTTTTACTGAAAATGCTGCTTTTCTGTGAAGTTAGACATACCCAAAAGGAAAACGTGGGGATTTATCCTGGGTAGGATAATGTTGAAATGATTAATTGTTTCTTTTTATTGAGTGGAAGGCTGTACATTCTTCAGACCCCTCTTGGCAGTTCCTGACTGGAACCGGAGACGTGTGCCACATACTGCTGGAGGTGGCAGGGGTGCTTGTTCAGGGGAGGGAAGGGCCACCATGCACCAGATGGTTCTGCTTTGCATGGCCTCCAGAGGCTGGAGGTGGTGGTGTGGTGGTTGGTTTTCTTCTTACCGCTAAGGTTATTAAAAGGTTTTCAGGAAACTTTCAACTTAGATAATCTTGCCTGTGTTTACCTGTGTTGTAGCTTAGCACTACCAACTGCTGTGGTCATTTGAAGTGCTAAGTCAGTGGCCAGAAAAAATTACTCAAATCACAGCAGTATTACCTACATGTATTCAACCACATTAAATAATTAAAGGAAGTTTTCAATCACAGAGTTATTCAGTGGTTATTTTCTGAAATCCACTGTGTTGATATAAAGATGCTAAAGCCTTACAAAGCTGCTTGCACTGAGCCTGAGAAATGGGTCAAGTCTTACTCACCTTGCTGGAGTAGGAGTTGAGGTTAAAAATTTGTTAAAAACATTACCTATGCAAATTCATGGAAACCACAAAATGAAACTAGTCTGCTCTGATGAACAAGGGAAACAAAATATATCCACAGCATGCAAATTACTAGGACATTTTTTAATGCTTTATGATTTGTGAGACGTGATCAATTGGGGAAAAATTGTATAAAATACATAAAAGCAAATGTTTGATTTTTTAATTTTATTTTTTCTCTGTGCAAGGTGCACCTTATTTGTGTCATTCATCCTACGGGCGTTTCTACCAAACTGCCAAGCATTTCCAAGATGGGGAAAAACTTGATTAAAAGGCATGTGTGATACTTGCCTGGGCTCGGGCACCCCGCTTTTGCTTGGTGAACGTCTCATCCTCTTGTGCAATGTTTTTCCTGCCCAAGAGACTTCTCTGTCACCACGTGGCATTACCAGTATCTGCCTCGTGTTCCTTCCCTGGGAGGTGAGGAGGTTTGTGGAATCTCTCTTGTTTTGGCTGGGTTCTTGACAGCTGCTTGTTTCCTAATGCAAGTGCTGGGACGTGACGGCCACAGCGGGAGCGGGCAGCGCTGCTGAGGTGGCCGGGGTCGTTCTAGGCTGCCAGGGCTGGAGGGAAGAAACCCCTCCTAGAAGGATGTGCCTCATCCTCCCTGCATCTGGCTGGAGTGATGCTGGGGGTGCCAGGCAATGGGAGGACCTTGGAGGGAAGGACTTTGTGCTCTGGCAGTTGTTTGCAGCCTCTGGCAGCTCTCGCCCAGCCACTGTGGTCCTTCTGCATCCCTGCCCTGGGCTTTCTGTCACAGCAAGGAGACAGACCGTGGCTAGAAACCAGGACAGGGTGGCAAGGCAGGGAAAGACCAACAGTTTATTGTCCTTGCCCGGGAAACACAGGCTGGGGCTTGAGAGCCTCTGCTCTCTGCCAGAAGGTGGTGAAAGGGTGACTGAGCAGAAATGTGGGAGGTGCACAGATGGGCAGAAACAAGGGGCAGGCATCAACCCACCAAACTGGACCCTCATCCTCAGAAGCAGAAAGTCCAGAAACAGCATCACGGGCAAAAGATGGATTCTACGAAGTTCTTTGCTCATTGTCTTCACTTTACAAGCTCTTAATCCTTCCTGGCGGGACAGTATTAACTATGTCCTGCGTCCCTCGGAATTTTTACCTACTCCTTCTCTCCCCCCATGTCTTTTTTCTGTCTAGAGCTATCTGTGTGCACCCATCTCTCAGCAACCATTTTTTCCAGTTATTCGATGCTAGCTTTTGTAGCCTCTGACCTCTTGTTCTCAGCACTTCTATCACTCATCCTGTTCTGCTTTGTTTCCTTCCCCTCAAGTGATTTGCCTTACAGCTATTTTTAACATTATGAACCCAACCCTTTAAGGCACTGTTTGTACTTAGAGTGGTTTGATTTCTCGCATTTCTAATGACATCAATACCACTTACACAGTTTCAGTTCTGTGCTCAATTTCTCTTCATTTCCCTAGACCTAATAGAGGAGTGCAAAATAGCCTCATGAAAATTGTCATCTACGGGTTTTCACAGCCCCCAGGGCTGTTTCCATGGTGGCAGCAGGAGGCCTTGGGCACCTATTAGTCATAGTGACTTCCCTCCCCTCCTCCCTGTAGTGAAGTTACATTGTGTTCCTGTCACCCACACAGCTGGTGTAGGGTGAGATCCGAGCTGAGGTTGGTGCCTCATCTGGTGGCACAGATGAAGGTGAGAGCTGATGCAGAACACCAGCTCCTCCCCCTCTTATGCCCTTTGCTGGTTATTTTGATGTTACAGTGCTAGTCCTGCTGACAGCACCAGCTACTTCAAATTTATGCTCCCAGATGACCAGCTCCAGCTCCTCCACCTGGTGGGGGTGGATGGAGAGATGAGGCTCTTGGATTCATTCATGCTGATGTGCACCATGGACCACACATTGCTGTTGGGGTCTGGTTTGAGTCTGAGGTCCCATTGCAGCTGGCAGAGACCTGAGTGCTGGGCCCACAGGAGCTTCTGGTGAGCTTTTGGTCGGTGTTGGTGTCCTCTGGCTGGAGAGGGAGGTTGGGCACATCTGCCCCAAGTCCCACTTCCCACATGCCTGAGTTTCTTCTTGCACAGCCATTAACTTGCAGTGCTTTGAACAGCAAATATTTCCATGAGGAATTAATAATATGGGGTGCCTGGTACTGACCTGGTTTTGGCCATGGTGAGACCAAGCATGTGTCTCTGTGCAGCCTGGACATGCTGCATCTCCCCAAGCTGCTGCTTGCTGCATCCCATCTCCCAAAATCAGCATCCCTCTGCTGCTCCTGACTTCTTAGGGCCCATATTTCTTCTACCCTGCTGGTAATTGCTTTTACGGTATGTTCACTGGCGCTTGCTTCTGTCTGAGACCATCTGAGCTTTCTTTTACAGCCGATGCAGTATGCAGGAATGGAGCCATGGCATTAAGCATAAAAGGTTTCTTGGCCACAGCGGGCAGAGAAGAAGCCACTCAGCCTCAGGATCTCATTCCCTTGGCTTTGATGGAAAACAATGGTGGCTTCTGGAAGCCATTACAAACCCAGTCTGCAGGCTTCAAATGCAAATACAATGTGCTTGCTTGAAATGAGATGTGATGAGGCAGCGAGGCAGGAGCATATGCACCCAGGGCTGGAGAAACTAGGGAGTGGGCAGAAATGTTAAGGCAGGCATTACTCGTGTAACTGCATATCTGAGTGACAACTGCTGTTGTGATCAAACGTGGCTGATAGAGGAGAGCTGACACAGCAAAACAGTAGCAGGTTTTTGTCTTTTTGACTTGTCTCAAACATCACCCTCTGGCTTTTTTCTCTTTTTCCTAAGCTTTCTAAACATCCATGGAAATACAGTTCAACACTTTTGCCTCCTTGTGCTCTCAGTGAAAGCTGCAGTGCTTCACCTTTTGGAGGACTCAGCAGCGGGCTGGATCTGTGCACATCTCCCCAAGTTGCAGCGGGTTTCTGCAGCCTGAGGGGTGGATTTGAGCAGCAGTGAAGGCAGCAAGCGTGCGAGAATGCAGGGCAGCTCAACTTTGTGAGGCAGAGCAAGCACGCCTGGGTTGCAGCCTGGGTGTCTCCAGTCTTGGCTCCTGCACCACTCTAGGTTAATGCACTTTATGTTCCTCTCAAGGGAAAAGGGTGGTATGAAGTCCAGGCACCTCAGGGAGTGAAAAAATGGTATCTGCTCTGACTCATCCCCTGGAGACACTGGCCTGTCTTCATCCATGAGAGAGGGAAAGCCACCTCACTGATTTCAGAGAGTCGATGGGATGCCATGAGTTTGTGGGAGAAGAGCTGCGGCCCCCACTGCACCACAGGCAGAGAATGAGGTATTGGGCTGTAAGGGAAGCCCCTCTGCAATGAGGGGACACACGCAGGTGGTTTTACTCCACTGCAGCCTTTCCTTTGGCAGCACTAATACTGGGCAAAGGGAGGAGTTTGAAACCTTACAGAATTTCAAGCAAAAGGGTGCATCATTTTGGGAAAGCATCAAAACCGTGATGGAAAAGCTGATAAATATGAGTGAGTACAGGCTTTTGTGGAGATGGGTGGGTCCATCGTGCAGGGCAGTGTGTATAGAGCTATGTGAATAACTCCCTTTTTAATTAGTTTTGGGGCAAAAATGGAGAAGTTTTGTTCTTACTCAAAGCAATTAAAAAATATTAGGCAAGAAAAACAACAAAACAAAACAGTGAAATATGTTTTGTATTAAACTAAACGTGATGTTCAGCTTGCGAGACAGTGTTTTCTTTCATGCCAGAGACCTTTCAGTTGAAAGACATATCACTTAAATGAAAATCAAACAGTCTGACCAAATCTGCCAGGAAGAAATTCTCTTTTCTCTCATTCTTTCTTATTAGTTCCCCATTTGTTTTTTTGGCATGAACAGTCTGGAATCCACAGAATGCTTCATTGGCATCAAATCAGTACTTTGTGCTGCAAAAAGCTGCTTCTGGGTTTGGTGGGGTTGTTTTTTGTTGTTGGTTGGTTAATTTGTTTGTTTTTTTCCCTGGCCTCTCCCTCACTGTGTGCGTGGGATAAGATACAGCCCATTTCCCAAATTGCTTCCAGTCTTCTTCCTCCACTGGTATAGGAGAGGAGAGATCCCCTCACTGAGGATGCATGGGGTGAAGGGGAGGGGGGGGCATAACCCCAGTGCACGGCAGGGGGAAAGCCCAGTATCCCCATGTAGAAACACAGAGGCGTACCTAAAAGACATCCAGGCTGGGCTCCTATGCTCTATTCCTGCCTGCTCGGGTCAGGATGGAAACCTACACCCTGCTCCAAAACATCCTTTACTTTAATTAAAGAGCCTCAGAGGTGACCTTGGCAGGAGCCACAATAATGACATCAGGTCCCTGTGCCAAGGTGTGGCCGGTCTGTGTGCACACACCTGTATTCCCTTGCATTAAAGCCAGCCTTTATTTGCACTGGTCAACAGCACTGGCAGTTTCTGTTTGCTTTCAGCCCAAGCCAAATGGTGTCCACAGTGTTCCCAGGTGAGCTGGTGTTGCTGTGGAGGCAAAGAGCTCGCCGCACAGAGCACTGGCACCTTTTCCATGCACTACTCATAGCTGCCCCTAAGGCTTTTTTTGTCTGGGTTGTATTTGATTTGCCAGAACATTCAGCAGGGTATTTGGAGAGTGGAGAGTAAACCAAACTAACTTGAAAGAGTATGTTAGCTGACAATAAAGATAACTTCACCTCCTACATTTCTTATTTCAAGGCATCCTTTTTGACAACAAAATTAAAGCTTAAGAAATTCAGGCTAAAGGAATATGATGAAGCTACACATCAGAAGCGTCCAGTAAAGCATCTTTAGGGATATTTCTGTTTGCATGAGAGTACTCACATTGTGCAAAATCTAAGTTTTCACTAAAAATTAATTAAAAAAAACCCCTCACACTCAGCTGAGGAAATAACTCAAAATCTTTGCAACTAGGTCTTAGTTCTGCCTGAGCCTCTACAAAACCTGCAGCAGCAAGGGCAATGGCCCGGTTCCCCACAGCTCTTCCTGCTGTCCAGGTGATGAGTTGCTTCCCTTTCTGCAATGCCTGCAACCAGGAGAGCTGCACCAAGAAGCCTGGATGCCCCAAGGTATCCCAAGTGGAAAAGAGAGGTGAGATGGGGCAACCAGCCACTGACACAGTGGGTGCCTGGTTGGATTTCTTTTTCCATCAGCAGAGTGGGCAGATGGAGAGCTGCTTCCTCACCTTCCTGGTGTGAGTGTCTCCAGGTAAGAGGATGACCAGCTCTGACCCTCCAGCCCCTAACACAGGGACATAGCCACCATAGCTCACCTGGACAGCAAAAGGGTGTCCTGTGATGGGAGGTCCATCAGCGGGCCCGATGTGATTTTTGGCAGAATCCTCTTGCCCTCAGCAGCAAGGTGAGTGATACCTCAACAAGGGAGCACCTCCATCCAAAAGGCAGTGGCATGGCCAAAGCAGTGCAGGATGAGAAAGCTGTGCCTCAGCCTGGGTGTCTGCAGGGGAAGAGTCCCTGGAGCCCTCTGGGGTTACGGTGGCTGTGCACCCCCAACCATGGCCACGGAGGAACCTGCCTCTGGGTCTGTGGGGATAAGCGCTGTGCCTTGGGCTGCTGGGGTGGGCATGGGCCTGACCTGCTCCAAAAATCAGTGGTCAGTGAGAGGCAGGGTCTGCCAAGGGGGGTTTTGCATGGGCTTGATTTTTGGGAACGTGCTTGGACTGCTCGGGTTAATTGCAAGTCTGATGGGAGAAGTACAAGAGCACTGCAGTGCCCTGTGTAAAGTAGCTTGCTCTCTTAGTTTGGGTTTGAGCTTTTAAAATATTTCTACAGAGACTTCTGCTGCAGCTGCAGCATTCTGTTTCCTCTTCTTGCTATCTGAAACTGCTGACACTTTGCATAGACAGCGTGTGTGATACACAGTCATGGAGAAGAGCAAAATTCAGCAGTTTGATAAAGCAGCAGCTTCCCCAACCAGGCAGAGGGAAATCGCTGTCCACTGAATACATGGGTAATGTCTCCTTGCCCAGCATGGGGTTCACCACTGTTTCTCTGTAATTTGCAGAGTGCCATGTCCCAAGGACCATACTTTCTTCACCAAACACTCAAAATCTTATGTTGACATTTTCACGTAAAACCCGGGATGCCTGGTTTGCACATCTTGGAAATAAGACACCCACGTTTAACGGACAGGTTTCATCTCGATCTGTCTGCTTGTTCAGTGCAAGCCCTATTTCTCTGAGTGCCCCATGGTTCCTTCACCAAATTACTCTGTTTTTTCTCCCCACTTCATTTTCCCCAGCCCACGGAGGGGTTTGACCTAAAACCTCACCATCCCCCTGTGGGCTGGGAGCTGAGGTGACCTGACCTGGGGCTGCCCCTGCGTTGTTGCCGGTGGACATGGCTGTGCCTCTGGCTACACAGGGGCCAGGTGGGGGGTGGCCATGCCCCTGCCGTGCCTGGGTTTCCACTCCCACAAGCATTTAATCATTAACCTCCCCGCTGGCGGTTTGCCGGTGGCCTTGCTCCTGCCATTGTCCCACCGCGGTGGCGATGGTGCAATGTGCTGTCTCGGCCATCGGCTTGGCAAGTCCCAGCTTGCCACAGCGAGCTCCAGGTGTCTGCGTATGGTTGTAACCTGCTGGTGCGCCTCTCCCCCAGAATGTTCCCAGGGAAACCCCTTCCCGCCTGCTTTCTTGGCATTCCGGGAGGGCAGCGGTGGACACTGCTTCTTGCTGGCAGCACTCAGTTCCACCGCTGGGTCTGGCTCATTTCGGTCTCCTCACACAGGGGCGTCTCTACCCTAAAAGAGATCCAAATGCTTAGTTTCTTGTGGCTCATTGCTGGCTGTGTAAGGAGCCTGGGGTGCCATGGGGCACGGGAGCTGCCTGGCATTTGCCATGGGTACCAGCACGGCAAAGGAAGCTGCACCGTGCTGGGCACAAGCAGCTCTTGGGCACAGAGGGGGCATTTTGGGGTTTTTAGAGTTGATTTGGGTGAGTGTTGGTACAACCTCTACAGGGATAAGTCTCCATGTGTCTGTTTGAGAGAGACTTAATTTCCAGCTAGTTTTTCCACGGCAGGTGCCCAGTTAAGGCCCCTCGCTGGGGCGTCCTGGCATGGATGGCCTTGCTGCCACCTGTACATGGGCTGTGGCAGCTTCTCAGCGCTGCCGCTTGGCTTTTCCTAGGGCAAACCCCCCAAAACCTAATGCTGTCCACCCTCCAGTACAGGGTCTGTGGGCCAGAATGGGCTGTCTTGCAACACAATTTCCTGTACTCCTGGAAATGACGAGGTAAACCTTCAACAGGAATGGAATACAGGATAAACCAGACATTTGGTGATCCCCAGCCAGAGGCATTTGGGAAGACAGACCTGAGCTGTGGTAGGTCAGTCATATGCTCTTCATGTCATTTCCATGACTATAACATTGCATCGTGGAGCTGCTCTAGGTAGCGCTGCAAAGCGATGCTATTGGTAAGTTTTACAAATGGAGAGACTGAAAACATTTTGGAGATGTAGATGTAAAAATATCTGCCTATCTAAAGTGCGTATTTAATTTTCCATTAATAAGTTTAGGAAGCCTGTAGTGAGACCTGGCCTGAACTTTATGGATTGTACTTTCCTGAAGGCAAAGACAGTGTTTTACTAAGCTACATTCAAATGGTTCATAATACTCTAAACTGCTCAGCTGAGGGGAAGGGGTTTACTTCTTGTGAGAAAATCCTTTGAAATTACCTTGGTTTGTGTCCAAAAGGTATACGCTTTTGAGCTGTCCAGGGTTTTATGCACTGCTGGCCATCCCAGCTGATGCAAAGAGAGGTGAAATGCAGCACATTTGGGCAAGGGGCTGCTTGGTCACAGTAGGGCATGTCTGCTGGAGGGGCCTATAAGAAAGATGGGGAGAGACTTTTCAGCAGGGCCTGTTGCAATAGGATGAGGGTAATGATTTTAAACTAAAAAGAGGGGAGAGTCAGGCTGGACATGAGGAAGAAATTCTTTACAATGAGGGTGGTAAAACATTGGCACAGGCTGCCCAGAGAGGTGGTGAATGGAGACATTCAAGGCCAGGCTGGATGTGGTTCTGAGCAACTTGATCTAGTTGAAGATGTCCCTGCTCATTGCGGGGGGGTTGGACTACATGAGCTTTGAACCCAAACTATTGATTCTATGATTCTACTTCAAGAGCTCCCATCTGCTTTTTAAAACTGACAACCTTTGGAGATTAAAACCTTCAGTTCCTCAGTCTGCTGTATCAAAACAGGGGTTTGGAGGATGGGCGAAGACCAAGTGAAGTCTCTGGGTTTCTGTTATCAGCACGTACATCACTGAAGGTAAGGAAACACGGTGGTGGTGGTGGTGGTGGTGTGCAGGTGGCGCCGTTAGCCACCACCATGACCGCTGGTGGGGCTGCACATGAGCCGGTGATGTATTTCAGCCCATTTTGGATGCAGGTGGGAGCGAGAGGCTGGGCCACCCCCAGATGCACTGGGGGGGCCGATGTCTCTCTTCATGCCACGGCTTGCTCACAAAACTGGGGTACCTCAGTGTGCACAGTCTTGCACCCTGCACCCAGACACCCCTGCACTGCGGCTAGGCACAGGTGTCTGGCTGCGTCTGCACCAGTCCTCCATGATTCAGTGGGGACACCCAACTTCTGTGCACTGGCAGCCCCTTGTCAGGCAAAGCCATGCACAGACACAGGGGCAGAGGCATTCCACCCCCTTGCAACCTTTCCTTGTTAGTTTCGATCATGACAACATGATTTACAGAGGGATATTTATAGATATATCCCTCTGGCACAGGGAATAATGTGCTGGATGACATTTCCCAGATGGTCTCATGTTCATGGGCGAAGTGATCCCCTGGCATCACTCGGAAAGGGTAAAGAATGTGATCTGCAAACCTGCACACCATTTCACAAGCAACTTTAAAATCATTTCAGGTCCATCCCTGCTCTCAGGACATACCAGAAAGAACCTGTTCCCCACATTTTGACCCAACTTGCAACCACCTGGCTGAGACCCAAGACTCCTGAAATCCACATGCTGAAAAGACCCTGTCAGGCAGATAGCAGTGGGTGGCCTTCCCCCTCCCCTTACTCTTCCCTTCATTTTTCTTCAGAAAAATGTTTTTCCTTAAAGGTGTGGGCGGATTTGAGGATTAAGAAACTGAAAACATTGTTGCTGCTGTTCCTTATGATGGGTTTGGGTTTTTTAATTTCTTAAAGAGCTATTCAAGGCAGGCATTTTAAAGCTACCGTTGAGGTTCAAAATGCTCTGTGTATTTTCAAGGCCTTTGGAAGGAGCATCCTGACCAGGCAGTGTCAGTGGACCATGCCGTCATTACCTGGCATTAAAAGTTGTTCAAACAAAGTGATCTGCCTCCCGCAGCTGAACAAGCAGGATCAGCCACGAAGCTCCTGGCTTCATCCCTGTGGGCTGGGCTGGCTGTAGGGCTGGGTTGAGAGCCAGTGCTGGAAAATGGGGTGCCATGGGAAGGGCTGAATAGGAGCATCCACATGTACCTCATGGGGTGATGGTCCAAGCTGTGTGCAACGGGGTGTTCTGTCCCTGCACGGTGTGCTTGGGACATGGTATTGGGCATGCAGAGGTGCTGCTGAGGTGCGCTGCAGGGGTCGGTGGGGTATGTCTGCCTGCTCAGAAAGAGCTTGGAGCAACCAGGTCAGGTCAGTGGACAGGCTCCCGTGGGTAGATGTTACCCCACTGAGAAGGGACAGCCCGTTGAGATGGTGAAGAGACCTGGGATCTTGAGCAGAGGGAACAAGCAGAATTAGTCAGGTGCATCATACAGGTGTGCAGCAGCTTTGTGCTGGCTGCAGGAACCCAGGCGCTAAATGCAGCACACTGGCCTGGCAGAATATCCAAATATTTTGTGTGAATCCAAACATGTATTTTTTGACTGTAACAATCTATTCATTGGTTGAATTATTGGGGAGAAAAAAGCAAAACTGGAAGGTGAAACAATAGCTCGAAACAAGCATGCCCTTAGTAAGTTCCTTTGGCTGGCTAAGATCGCACCTCTAGGCTTCCAGCCAGAACACAAACCTTGTTCTGACAACTAGCATGCAGAGCCATCGGCATCTAAGAGAAGTCCTTAGTGTCCAAAATCAGGAAGTAACTAGCTCGGATCCAAAGATGCCTGTGCACCTGGAATGATGTAGGTATCCACAGAGCCCATTATTGACTGTTATTTTCACATATTGGGGGAGCATGTAAGAGCACAAGAAGGCAGCTCTGGCCTCAGTGGCCATGACTAACAACACTGGCTCCTGCACCTGACACACTGGCAGCCACCTCAGGGAGAGCTGACACACACATTGGGAAGCCCCTTTTGAGCAGTCATGGTTCACATTTTGGCATGTTCACAGGCTCCCCTGGGTCAGCTCATGTTTGCTTTAATACATCACTTTCTTGGGAGCTGCTTCCTAGGGTTTGCATGTCCCAGTTCAGCAAACACAGGAGCAGGTGACATGTACACAAGAGCTGGCTCTGCAGGGGGAGAGCACCCAGACCATGAGCACTGGCAGTCAGCAAACCCTCACTTCGCTGCTGGTCTTTGTGCCATTACTTATCTCAGTTCTTTCACTGGTACCTGTGTGCAGCAGCAGCACTAGGGTTTTGGATGGTTCCCCAGTCCCAGGGAGGTTGGCAGGACCATTTCCAGCTGCAGGAACAGGGATGTTGGGAGGTGACCATTCCCCAGGCAGAAGCACCGGCCACAGGCAGCAAGAATTGCGTAGCCACGGCATTGGTCCTGGAGTTGAACAGAGCAGAAAGGGCATAAAACACACAGAGAGGCTTTGCCTGATGCCTGCAACGTTTCTGGTTTGAGAAGAGGAGCCCTGAAAGTCTTTAGGGTGCAGGGAGGGCATAAGGAGGGTGCAGCAGGAGAGACTGACCTGGCTGGGCTGCAGCTGCCTGCCATCAGCTCCAGGCGCATTGCCAACTCATGGAATGAGTTCCACTTTGGATAGAGCTGAAGGTGCCTTTTTTAGGACCTGTGCCTTTACTCATGGAGTAAAAGGGCTGGGAAGAAGCTGGCACAGGGGCCATGCTCTCAGCAGATGTTGGCTCTGGTGGGATATCTCAGCTAGCAGTGCTGATGTTTTGCAGGGGAGTTCCTGCTGCTCCCAGGGCCAGGTGTTGTGTCAGAGCCAGAATTAGAGCTGTGGCTCACGGTGACACTGGCATTTTCTGCCTTAGGTGTTCTTGAGGAAAACCTGGGGAGGATATGAGCTTCTACACCCCCTCCTTGAGATGGAAATCACAGCTTAGGAAAAGTCCTTTGAACCTCACCTCCTCATGACACACGCAAGCACGTCCTCTCCAGCTGACCATCCCCACACTGCTAACACCACTGCACGCAGCTCTGCTGGTTTCAGCTTCGCTTTATTTTAGGTTCATTTTATTTTAGTTAACCTGCTGCAGATTGGCTGGTATTTTCATTCTGAAGCCAGGGAAAGCAAAAATGTGCACTGCTTATCAAGGCTCCCCTGCCTGAAGCAGCTGCCCAAGCAAGCTGCCTGAGGTGGGCGAGCCGTAAGCACGAGCAGCTTTGGGGAAAGTGTGGACACCTCCTGTTTGTGCCAACCTCATGGTGTGTGGGACGTCCAACATGCAAGAATCTCCTAAACTGACCCCAACACTGCGCCTGCTCCAGGCTGTTAGTTCTGGAAAATGTTTCCCCAAGGTAGGGAGAGACTATCTTCCCAGGACTGGGAGCCCTGCAGTCATGGAGATGTGATTAATTTCTAATTCGCCCCTGCCACTGCAGGCAAAGTCTTTCCTTCTCTCTCTGTTGCCATATCAAGGGCTTAAGACAGACCTGCCTGATGTTACTAGTGAACATATGAGTTATCGACCGGTCAGGAGAAGGAACAGTGTGGTCCTGACATGTTTACTGGCTCCATGGCTACTGCAGAAAGCCACTCTGGTTTTTATGCCTGCTCCTCCTTCTTTATCAATCCAGAGGTGGCTAGGACAAATGATAAGAGGAAATGGCAAATATTACGCATGTGCTACCAAGTCTACTTTTCAAATTAAAACCAAACAAAATTGACCCTGACACAATGCCCAGGAAAGACACTGGGGTTGCTGAAAGACCATTAAATTTGAAGGAGAAGACAAGTTGCAGAAAACCTTACATAATCAGCACCAGCTATGACGGCCTGCTGGAGACCCGGAAAACCTCAAGAAACAGCAGCAGTTCTGTGTGCGAACAAAAGGACTCTATTTCACTAGTTAAATACTTAGACTTGATAAGTGCAGTGTGTTGACACTGGTTGTCTCGGGGGAGTGAAAAACCCTCTGTGACCATGGTTTTACCTGGCATTTCAGTGGTTCTGTTAACCCTGCTGTCACGCCCCATCCTGGAGCTGGATAGATTTCACTGGGAGCCAGTAATTTCTGGTTTGTGTAGGTGTTGTGGGCTTTTTGGCTTATACATCATGTGTAGCATGATGGACCAACAGAGACCAAGGTGGGACCAAAGAGAAATACCAGCAACTGGAAAACCAGGCAAATGTCAAACCCTTTGCAACACACAAAGAAGCGGAAAACATGCTCTATTACACAGTATTTCTGTGTAGCTAATAATTTGTCTTAGGAAATCATTGCTATAATTGGTGAATCAGTTTGGGATTTTCCAATGATTTGGGGTTTCTGACATTACTTTCCAAATGGCCTTCTGGCAGGAAGGAGTACATTTTAGTGAATATCAAGATTAAAAGAAAATATGGTGCGGGAAAATAAAAGTGGACAAAAAATTTCCAAATTGGACACTTTCTAAGCAGATATTTTCATTTCAACTCAAAGCAATTATTCCTTTTGAAATATTATTTGAATTTCAAGTTATTTAAATACAATAGAAATTAAATTAATACAGTCAGCACAAAATTTTTAAATACATTCCAACCCTACTTAGTGGTGATTATTAATTCAGTATTCCTTTACTTTGGACTTAGGCCAGGGAAAGCTTTTGCAATCTCAGGCTCCTATAAAAAGGAAAAATATCCTTGATTTCCATGTACTCAAATGTTTCCAGATCTTCCTGCAGCTCTCCTGCTGCCAGCTACAGACACATGGGGGTCACCCTTACCAATTTCTGTCCAGAGTGAGCTTGGCCACATAGAAAGCTGAATTGGAGACACTCTTGGCCTCTTTTTCTGCAAAGCAGATGGCTCCTGACCTTTAGTGCAGCTGAAAGCTCTTACACCTGTGGTAGCACATCTCCCTTTGGGTTTGAATTATGTAGCAGCCATTCTGCCTTCTGCCTGAAGGTACCACGCTGTTCCAATTCCCCTCTTATCATATCTTCATTTCTAACCCGCTTGCTGGATATAGCACCTACCAATACGCTTGACTCAACTAGACAGATTTATCTGAGTGCATCCCTTGTTGGTGCATACTGATCGATACATGTGACAGTGTCCTAACAACACCAAGCTAATGCTTCTGAAAGGATTTATCCATATCTGCCCACTTCATTTAAAAAAAGATCTCTTGGTAGAGGCTCAGCAAGTTCATTTCAAGGGGTGTCTGATAGCAAAAGCATTCAGTGGTTTTTTTTCTTCTTCTTTCCTCTCACAGAAACTGGATAAAGAAAACCTGGCATCAAGAACATGCTTCAGTTTTAACTGCATTGTGACTGATCTGGAATACCATCCCTTTGGCACTGTAGCACAAAAATGGCACGTGGTTTAAGGGTCTCAGTCTGCAGTCTGGCTCTTCTCGGAAGACTGGCTAAGGGCTGGTGGGTGCATCATGAGAGGGTTTGATCCGCTTTTCTGAAGAGAGGGTTTGCTTAGGAGAGACAGCATGAGTGAAGTCAGCAGCCGAGGTTGAAAAGCAGGAGGAAGGAGAGCAGACGTGGGTGTCTTTCAGCCTGGCCACTGAGCCACCATCCACAGCAACCTGGGGATGAGCTGCCCCCTGATGTGAACCCTGAGTTGGCGCTGGATGGAAAGGCGGGAGCAGTGCTGCACCAGGCGTCCGAGTGCCTGCAAGAGGCAGCCCTTGGGCAGGTTAAAACAGCCCCAAGGGCAAGACTGTGCTCTCGGTTATGCCTATCAGGAAAAGGTACATATAACAGCAATAAAGTGTGTGTAATACTTGTGAGACTGATACTGCAAGGGCTTAATGACCCTGCTGGTCTCCTTCCCTTGCCCTGAGCTGCGTGCACGCAACTCAAAGCCTGTGGCGTGTACTTCCTCTGCATGAATGGACAAATACCTTTCCTCCTCCACCTTCTTCTTCCACCTTGCCCAAGTTTTAGGACATTACAGTCTAATTACTAAGTGCCAGCCATGCTGCACCCTTCTTCCTATCCACTTTTGGTAAGCCGTTTACTGATTTCCCAGACTGAAACCAGTGTCGTGATTACACCTCTTGCACAGGAATAGTTTTTCCGTAAGCTCTTTCCAGCACCGGCACCTCAGTGGCTGTCACACAGACCTTTCCAGCAGCTGGAGTCAGCCCTGCTTGGCTGCTTTCTGGCTTATATTGAAACAGGGATGAGGATGAAGCCACCGGTAATGTCATAGCAACCCTCTCCAGCAGCTCTCCTTTACCAGTTCAAACTAAAGCCACCGCTCTGGCTGACAGAGCAGGTAGGAAACTGCTCATCAAATCAAAACCAGGGTAAAAGTACTTGAAACCTGTTTGCTCAAGTGATTTTTCAGCTGTGAAATTAGCTCACAGGCAATGCTGCTCTGCTCTGCTAGGTGTTTTGGAGGAGGATTTGCATGGCGCTATGTTCTTTATGGTGGCCGGGGGTAGGTCATTTGCCTCTTACATCCTGTCTTGGCTCCCTGAGACTCAGTGTACCCCAGATCTGCTTTGCAAGCAGGGCTGGCTAGCACCCTCGCGCTACTCACTGGGTCATTGCCCCCTTCAAGCACAGGGGCAACTGGGCCACTTGCACATCAGTGCTTTAAGGCAAATCCAAACCAATCCAGTGGCCATTCAGGAACTAATGATAAAGTGGCCCAGAGGCATGTGGGTGATCCAAGTTCTGCTGCTTAGATACTTCTCCATGTCCACGCACTAAGACTCTACCGTCACTGCTGTAGCAGCCCTATGGGAGCTGAATCCTGGCTCAGGTAACCTTCGAGATACATCTCCTGGCTTCAGATTCTCCTTCTCCACTTCATTAGCATTCCACAGGGCACCTGCATACAGCAATGCTGCACTCACCCTGCTCTCGCCCTCCCAGCTCTGAGGGTGTAGCTGTTTGCCCCTGAATGTGCCCAGCCCAGGTGTCCTTGACACCTGTTTTCACCCAGGGACCAGGTGAGGAACAGCATCCCTGGACTCAGCATCATGGGCTGCTGAGGGTGCTGCCTGTGCAGCTAAGAAAGAGTGAAACACTGGGGAGGAAAGGCCATCAGGAGGCCATCTAGTCCAAACCCTTCCTCCACAGAGCGTGAGTATTGACACCTTCAGTAGCAACTCTGTCTCATTAATCCAAATTCTGCTCAGTGGGGCAGACAAAAATATCTTGAAATCTATTTTAACTTCAAATTTGATTAAAGCCTATTCTTATAAATGAAATTTAATAATAAAATAAACTTATAAATGAAGTTTAATATTATTGGGGGGAGGTAGTTTCAGATTACTTAATTGCAGGGAAAACACATTTTTCATTTAAAACAATGCAAACATTTTGAGGAAATGCTTGTCATAGGTACACTGTTTTCTAACATGGAAGTAATTCTATTATGGGAATTGTGAAAAACAGGGCTGGAAGGCATCTGGAAAAAGCTTGTGTCCAGCCCCTGCTCCAGGTAGGATTACCTCCTAAACCATTCCAGATTACCATCTAACCTACTTCCCAAAACATCTGGTGATCTTCCTATGCAATTTACTCCACCCTGTAGTCAAAGGTGCTTTTCTAAATGAAAGCCCCAATTTCCCTTTATTCACGCTCATTAAGAGCTTGTTAAGCAATCATTTGCCAGGAATAATTCAGGTAAAACTTCCTCCTGCCTGAGGGTAGATATGAAACTTGCTTTGCAACATGGGAGCAGCTAATCTGTGGGTTGCTTTTTATTTGTTTGGGGTTTTATTAAAATTTTGAGTTTCACATCCTTGGTGGCTCGTGTTAGCTTCGTAATCCTCTCCCTAAAGAAAAGGTGTCGTGGTTCAAGCCCAGCCGGCAACTTGGAACCACGCAGCCGCTCGCTCACTCCCCCCCCTTTCCTTCCTCCCCCCGCTCCCGGAGGGCTGGGGGGGGGAGTGGTGGGAA
>NW_009935320.1:0-206 GCF_000696875.1 Nestor notabilis | reverse complement strand
CCCCTCTGCACAGTGGTCAACCAGCCCTTCAAGCCGTGAGGTCTCTGACCAGGGTCGATTTAACCAATCCCCTGCTAAACCACCCACACGCATCGTGACTTGAGCTCCGCTTGATATATCGCAGCGTGACAACAGGTAAAGCTGGGATGGAGAGCGTGGATTGGATTGACAGCTCCCGACCGGCCGTGGGTAGAGAAGAAATTCCC